>NC_056747.1:649112504-649202504 GCF_019279795.1 Protopterus annectens | reverse complement strand
GCCCTGCAAATTTAGACCACCAGACACGCAATAGTAATAGACAATTTGCCATTAAAAATTACATGGGAAATTTTACACAAGTACATGCAAAATCTATTTAGAGATTAACTAAAAGCTCAGAAACCCCATTCCAATAATTCAATAGTTGCCCATATATTCCTCACTAAAATTAATTTTGCACAAGATTGAGCAAGATTATAAACCACTTAAACACCATTATAAGTTTCTAAACCATGCATAAAATGTGTTAAATCCTAATACAAAATGGGTTCTACAGTACCAGAAAAGTGAGACACAGGTAAGCAAGCCAACACTAATTAATTCACAACTCCCCACCACAAGTAAGGAAAGAATATACTGCAGAACTAAAACTGCAGCTACGTTTGGTCAAAACAAAATGTTGGAACTACTTTTCAAGAAAAATTAGGGAGTCCATTGAGACTTTAAACAAATTCCTGGTTCAACACAGAGACTAAAAAGAACATCTTTAATGAAAACACACTATTGACGAGTAGGTCTCACGAAGGCGAAAACTTTTCAAACTATGACTTGAAGACAAAGCGAGGAACCGACTGAAAACTGGTCCGCTCAAAAAAACTGAGCAGGAAGCAGTGTGGGACCCTTGCTAACACACAACACCTACTTAATTCCTTCAAGACAAGCAATAACATGTCCTCTAATCAGAGACCCTTACCAAACCATATCCCCATTTTTTCTCCCAGAATTATGACCGCGGGAATCGGGTCTGCGGATATCACAACCAAAAGAAAACGCGGAAAAAATACAGAATCGTGTTATAGTGTATACCATTACTGATAATAAAGGACTCAGGTCGGGTGGTTGCAGCTAAAAATGGTCACCGTTTTAGTCCATTAAACTCTGTCAAGTAAAGTTTAACAAACACAAGAGAGCAACATGCACAAATTTCTCTCTATACTAGACAAGTGTACCGCGGGGAAATGTATTCTTGTGTACAGGATGTCAAACACGTGAGAAGCACACAACACACAGAAATGAAGACAAATCACCAGGTGATTAGGACTCAAAACCATCTTAGCTCTTTCCCCGCAAATGGCGCGACCCCGGTGGACTGTTATATTAATTGGATTGGGGGCGGAGCACCCAACCTACACGCACAAAACATCGAAGGCAAACACGGCAAATCTTAGTCTTCACAATCATACAAATGAGCAGAAAATAAGTTGTATGTATATCCTCTATATCGAAGAGACTGCTGCACGAGCCTTGATCAAGACTTCATACTTCTCTACACACGGTCTCTGCAATCACCATCAGTTAATGCCCTGGTATAAGCTATGCCCAAAGTATCGACCCCTATTCAGACAGGTAACTACCAAACCATCGTACCTCAATTCTGCATTTACTATAAAAATACCACGTGGGTCACAGTAATCACCATAAAACACCAAAATTAGGACGTGTTCGACTTTAGAAACACTACAAACCAACCATATCCTCGGTACAAAATCGGTAATCACGCCCTCTGATAAACAGTGCAAACTGTCCAGGAATCTTTGGCCACGAGTAGACCAGCTTGACTGCTTGCAACATACGAAAGTAATCATTCAATGTGTCAGTACGTGGTGGTCCCTTACCTCCCACCAGACATTTTTTAGTGAAATGCACACCAACGGAAAAGCACCCAAGTTTTGATAACCCATCCCTTCCTTACCCGTCGCCGATTGCCTGTTGTTGCTGATGCTGTTGATAATATAGTGGGAGACCTTGGAATTCTCAGAGACGGACAGCACATAATCGCCTGGAATAGTAGTTGAGTCCCGAACTAGGAAAACGCCATGCCTCTGACCCTGTAACAAACTTACAGCATCCTGCCGGGTCAGTCGCCCCCAATACCAGCTCCCTCTGTCCTCAGAGTCGAAATTGCCGGCCATTGCTGACAACTCCGCGCCGCAGCTTCACAAGGCCCCTCACCTCTGCCCTCCCCCTTCTTTTCAAGCTTCAACTCATACAAAAACACGAAACAAGAATCACAAAATTCTATTAAAATCCAGATTAAGCTGTTGGCCGCCACGAATTCACCACTCTCAGTACCTAAATGAGACACGATGATCTAGTTAAACGTGTTGAAAATCGAGCAGCAAGCAAAAACTTACTACCCGTTACTCACAATAAAAAAAAATAGTAAACCCCACCATAACTTCAGAACAAACTCAAACAAATTGAAATGGCGGACCAGGAAAACACTGACCTCACCTACCGGAACTGGGATTCGCCAGTCCGTGGGAGGGGTGGGCTAAATCTCAACATGGGACGCCTAATGATGCCATATTGGTAAGGTCAAGTTGCTTATCGTTACTTTTGAACTTCCTGCAAGTCACGTAGTTGGTCTTTTAGTGGCTATTTGTATTTACCTTTTCTTGGTGTATTGCTGGTTAGCGATAACATGATTTGTAGTTAAAGTGGTTGGGCATCTTAATTAGACCGAACGAGGAAAAATATAAAAAGAGCAACTAAGGTGACAGATTGATGTAAAATTCACTGCCTTGGTTTGATTAGGGGAAATCGGTACTTTTTATTACATTGATGTGCCCGCCATGTTGTTGAACGTGGCAAACACTCACACAAGTGGCCTGTCCCCGCACTTATGTAAAATGTTGTCGTTTTTCTATGTAGTGTTTACTCTCCCTTGTTTTGATCCTGTTAATGTTTAACATAACATATATTTCTTTTGTTACAGATTGATTACTGCTTAAACTGAGGTTTACAACCTCTTGAAGAAACGCAACCCTTTGCAATGAGAAGGGTCACTTAAAAACTCGAGATACACGCCCAAGTACTCTTATATCAAGCGCGAGTAAACGTCAGTTGCTCTAGAAAGTCTGAGCGTCAAGTATTGCAGATGGAGGCGTTGCTAAACTGAATAATTCAGTAGGAGACTATTACTACTTAATTGCTACGGCCGATGTGTGTTTATTGACATATACATGTCATGACTGATGTGTTACATCAACAGCATTATTTTTTCCTTACGAAGACATTGCCGTACCACTCGGCGGACAGATGTAACTTTGGCTCATAGGTTTACTTCAGGAATCCTTATTTTTTTTTAATTTTCGGTCACCCTTAATAAATACTAATAATCTTCAAGAAGTATTGCTAATCATAAGTTATATGTTTCTGTCAATTTTTATGTTATGGCTACCAATAGTTTTTTAAACGCAATCCTAATTTGGGGAGATTTCCCCAAATTATTACTATGTGTCTGTATATATTTTATTTATTTTTGCTGTGTCACTAATTCTGGAGGGAAGAAGTGCTGACATTACTGCAGATTTCTGATACGGATCCCAATTCTGATTTGCGGGCATTGCTGATGGCATTTGTAAGATTGTAAAAGTGAATGAATAAAATACTTAAATAGAAAAGAATGAAGTTAATGTTGTGCAGTTTAAATATGCGTGGGTAAATACAGTTTGCACAATGAACAAAGTATTTAAAAGAAAAACCTCACTGATACTAGGTGGATATTCTCCCTAACTGAATCTAATTTATTCAAACTAAAGGGGTGGCGAAAGCCACATAACTATGGGCTAGGCTTATAAATGCCCTTGGGCAGATAGCCTAGTATGAACCTATGAGAATTCTTAACCTAATTGCGTTGTTGGGCAGATTATGACAGCAATTTGCACAGATGTTTACACAGCAAGGTCTTCCAGCAGGACTAATGGCCCTTTCTTACTTTTGCTGAAAAAAAATTTAGCTTATATATAGTCTCCCAGAGGGAAAGGGTAATTAACTGCATTAGTTTTTCGCAAAAACAGCAGAAAGTCTAAATCATATGATTTCATATATTGGTGTTAGTTCTAGCAGATAGCTATTTTTTTTCAGACGAAACCACAGCTTCCTGATCCATCCAGCAAATAACTTCCCCTGCAGATACCTACCAGCAACAATTTTTTTTCTTGAGTTGCAAACAGTATGGATTCATTGGTTCCTCAAAGGAGGTTTTGGTTGTTAATTTTGATTTCCTTTGCCACTTCACATTACAAAGCTTTTTTTCCGGTTTGATTACTGCATTTTTCAGCAGAACAAGGCTTCAAATTCCATACATATTTCTTCTATATTACTTACAAGGACACATACAATTTTGTTGTCACTGTTACTGCAGCTTATAAACACAGTTTCATAATGCAGTTTCTGTTGCGCATTTTGCAAAACCTAAATATAGATTACAAATATGTCACAGTCTGAATTAAGAAATGAAGGAAATTGCATACATCGCATTTTCAATCTGTGTTTCTATGCTGGCATCACAGGGGTTAATTAGGGATATGGCAGGGCCATCTGGGATAATGTGTGGCAAGTGCATGGATGTGGTTATTGTTTTATATACAGGCCTGAAAAATTATAACTGTCTGAAATGTAGCAATTTGAAAAGTAATTTGCATTTTCAGACTTAAAAGACATTTGCAATATTTAATTGCTGGAAATTTGTGATATGGTCATCCATTTGTGGCATAGCTAAATTAATGGAACTGAGCAGAGACCCACATAGTGCACATAAAACCAGCTATAGAGGTGTCTTCAACAAATTTCATGCAGGGTTTTAGGATAAAGATGTCATTTGGCACACTAGGTCTTTTATCCATCCAGACAAAAAACTGGCACTGTAGTAAGTGAATCCATCAGCTGAAATCTATACCAAAGGCTTCTTTGAAGGTGACATTAACATGGCAGAGGATGAAGTCTGTAAGCTATTAATAAGCTTTATTTTATATTTCTTTGTTTAATTCCAATTCCTCAGTCTCCATTCGTCTTCTTTATGACTCTGAGCAATTTATTTAACCAGTGTTCATGGATTACTCTTAAAGAGATGCATTGATGCCTAGTGGGTTTATGTTGGTAACAAGTTGAAAAAATAAGTAGGTGAGGTAGTAATGTTATAATGGAAAGGCTACCTGGTGCATAGGTTCATACTAGGCTATCTGCCCTAGGGCATTTATAAGCCTAGCCAGAATGTGTTTGGCTTTCGCCACCCATTTTAAATTTATTTTGCTATGCCCTTTTTCGAGGTTAGTATACTGCACCTCTGTCTAACAGTGACACATAAGTGATACCCGGGGTAAACCTACGATCTCCCATCCACTCATCAAGATTCCTCTTGAAGAGAGTCAATGAGGGACTCTGCCTAACCTGGACTGGGATTTTAATCCAGAGTGAAGGGAGCCTCTGGGTTATGAATCTGTCCCTCCAGCATGTCCTATTTATTTCAGTGCTGAGGTTCAAGTCTCTCGAGCTCGTAGCTCGATGGGATTTGGATTTTCTGAGGTGCAGCATGTCCATTAATTGGACATGGCTTTATACGTCAGGCACAGATCGCCTCTGAACAGGTGGTATGCCACTGAGTAGAGCTGGAGTTTCTTTAACCGGGCAGCATATGGCATCTGTTTGAGCCCTTTGATCCTCTTGGTGAGGTACTTTTGGGGTCTTTCCAGTTGCTGTAGGTGTCTGGTAAGGTACATCCCAAAAGGGGCATTGTACTCAATTATGGGCCTGATGAGGGATGAGTAAAGAGGCATGATGACCTCCCCTGATCTAGATGTGAATCCCTTCATGATTAGGTGGGCTATATAAAATGTTTTTCTAACCACTTTGGCCACGTGGTTGTCAAATGAGAGATTGCTATCAACTTGGGTCCCCAGGTCCCTAATTACTTCTTCTGTACTACTTAATGGATTACCACCTATGTGGTAATTTGTGGGCACTTTGTTTTTGCCAAAGGGGATGACTATACACTTTTTGGCATTTAGCTTGAGGCCATGGCTCTGGCACCAGTTGTCTGTTTCTATGAGGCCCTTTTGGAGGATGCTTGTGTTGGCTGGAGAGTCGATTATGGCGCACAGTTTGCAGTCATCTGCGAACTTGGTCAGCCACAGTCCTTCCGTGTTGGCCTGTACCTCCGAGAAATATATACCGAACAAGAGAGGTCCCAGGACTGAGCCTTGTGGGACACCACTTGTAACTGGTTTGGAGTCTGACATGGCTCCAGCAATTCTAACCATGTGGGTTCTGTCCTTGAGCCAGTTTGCAATCCATCTAGTGACATAGGGGTTTATATTTAAGCTGGTGAGCTTATCTATAATGCCTGAGTGGGTATTGTATCGAAGGCTTTTGCGAGGTCCAGGTAGGCTGTGTGGACCACCTTCCCCTCGTCAATGGCCTTGGTGACTGTTTCAAAGAAATCAACCAGGTTTAAGAGGCAGGATCTGCCCTTAACAAAGCCGAACTGGGTAGGATCCAGTGTCTGTAGGTCCCCAATATCTTTATTTATGAGGTCCATGATGATCCTTTCCATAGCTTTGCAGACCAAGCTAGTCAGGCTTATGGGGCGATAGTTTCCAGGATCTGTTGCGGACCACCTTTATGGAGAGGGACCACTGTTGCTGTACGCCACTCTTTGGGCACATAGCCTGTAGTAAGGCTGAGATTGAACAGTAGTTTTATGTTTGGGTTTAGCTCTTCTTGGAGTTCATGTAGGACGCAGCCCGGGACACCGTCTGGTCCCCTTGATGCTGTGTTTTTTGCTTTGGAGAGGGCGGCTCTTACCTGAGCATCTGAGATGTCAGGGGGGCAGCACTCTGCTGGGATAGATATTTGCCCTTTTGGTGGGGAGGGGGGGAGAAGTTTGCGCTGAACCTGTCAGCTAGGATGTTGGCAATGTCTGTGGGTTTGGTGTATTTTTGTCATTTTGGACTAATTCTGAGCATATCTGGGAATTACCACCCAGGTTCCTAACATAACTAAAGAAAGCCTTGTGATTATCCTTAGTGTCCTGTGCAATTTTTCTCTCGAAGCTGGCCTTAGACAATTTTATGAGTGCCCGTAGTTTTTTGCTAATACTGATCAGTGATGCCTTCCCTTTTTGGGATTTTGCTCTATCATTTAGTAGCTTCCTCCTTCTATTGTATAGTTTGTTTATGGCTGGGGTCCACTAGACAGGACGTCTGCCTTTGGAGGATTGGGTCCTGGTTTTATTTGGGATCGCATGATCCATGCATTCCTGAAAGTGTTCATAGAATGCGTTTATAAAGGATTCTGCGGTCTGGGCCGTATTTTCCACAGGCCCGGGGGCTTTGAAGGATTCCACCTCGGTTTTGAGGAGTGTGAAATTTGCTTTAGAGAAGTATTTCACTGTGGTTTTCTGGGCAGGGGGTGGGGTCGGGATGTGAATATCCAGTGAGATTAGTTTATGGTGTGATCTTACCAGTGAGGGATACACTTCTGGTCTGGAGCATAGAGTCCCCATGTTGGTGATGATCAGGTCCAGTATGTTTTCCCCTCTTGTGGGAGTGGTAACAAGTTGTTCCATAGCATTTGAGTTTATAAATTCTAGGAACCTTTGGGCTAAGGTGTTGGAGCTAGAGTAATGCTCCCAGTCTATGTTTGGGTAGTTGAAGTCACCCAATATAATGGTGTTTGGAGAGACCTTCATATTTTCCAGTGTTCTCAGGAAGGCCGAGTGGGGTTCCTGAGTTTGGGAGGGTGGTCTGTAGCAGGCTATAAACTGGAAGGCAGTTTTACCCACTGTTAGTTGCACATGGATAGTCTCTGATGCTTCGTGCTTTGCCACCAACCTGGAGGTGTGGGTATCTTTGATGAATATCAATACTCCCCCTCCTTTTGTGGTTCGGTCCAAGTTTTGGGGCCGAAAAGCATGGTATGAGGTATAACCTGGTAGTGCTGGGGTGCTCTCGGGAGCCCTGAACCAGGTTTCTGTTACTGCACAGATATCGATGTTCTCCATGCTAAGGAGAGTTTCGAGTGCATGCATCTTGAGGTTTAGACTTCTGGCGTTGAGTAGCATTACTCTTAGTTTCTTATCCCCTGTGATACCTATGGAGGTGGGTTTGTCTTTTGAGCCTTGCCTAAAAAGGCATTATGGGGGTAGCAAGAGCGTTTGCCAATATCCAAAAGCCCAGGGGTGACAGGTGCAAGCCGTCCCTAGCGTAGCATTTTGGCTTGTCGAGCATATCATCCCAAGCTGACAGGCATTGGATCCCCTTTGAATGACACCAGTACTTAAGCCAGTTGTTGAAATTGATCATCTTGTCTTCATATTGTGGCATCATTCTTGGTGAGGGTAAGATGCTACTCAAGGTCAGGGTCATACCAGCCTGGGCTACATGCTCAGAGAGCTCCTCTATTTCTCTTTTCATGTAGTCTAGGGAGTTACGTCTCAGGTCATTCACACCAGCATGGACAATGACTGAGTCATATTTGTACTTGCCTTGGAGTGACCGGAGTGCTTGTGTTATGTGGCGGATCCTAGCGCCCGACAGACTGTTCACCGTGACCCTCTCCTTGTTCAGCCTGGTGAGTGGGATGTCAGTGTGCCTGACGATAGAGTCACCTATTACAAGTGTATCAGGTGTGTTGTTTAGTCTTAAGGGCTGTGACTGCACGGCACACTAGGTTTGTGAGATATGTGTTGCATGTGTTTTGTTTTGGGGTAGCGGTTGCTTGGGTGTCTGCTTTGGAGGTCTCTGCTGCTTAGGCAGATCTTTATTTAGAGCCTCCGAATATGTTTTTGTGTGATTATGTGTTTGGTTTGCTGTCGTGGTAGGTCTATGTGAGACTGGAATTGTGGTTTATCCAGTAGGTAGTGTAATAACTCAGCAAAAGTAAAATTAAGGCACCAAAGTTACACACTGGAAGTCAGTCACAGTACTTTATTGCAAAAAACAAATTTGTTTTTTGCAATAAAGTACTGTGACTGACTTCCAGTGTGTAACTTTGGTGCCTTAATTTTACTTTTGCTGTTGTGTGCTTTTGGGCACCTCAGTGTACCTGAAGCCGTTTGAGTTTGTATCTTCAATGTAATAACTCAACCCAGACCTGTGCTGGGAAACTGTTTCAGGGCTGTAAAAATTGATTTTCCAACCCCGCTACTCCATTTGATAGATCATGTGCAGACAAGCAGCTTTTTGATATGCCTAGTATAATCCTAGTTGTTATCCATTCTAACTGCAGCTATAAGAAACTTGTTTAAGATTTAAAAAATGGTACATTGGAATCAGTGTTCTACCCTGGTTAACAAATTTATTTATTTTACATTTGTTAACCGGGTAGAGTCCGGCTGGGCATGTAGCCCGTTTTCAGCAGAGACCCGGGGAGAAAATCACCAGAACAATAGTACAAAAAGATTACAGAAATTTTTAAAAGATTTACAAACAATATACAAAAAGTTTGACAGTTGCGAATAATCACAATTTACAAAAAGGGGAATGTAAAACAGAAAACATTACATTTCTTAAGCCTTACTACAGACAGTGATATGAAACTCATTAGATATATAGCTAAAATCCATTGTGGTGTTTTCGTTTGGTAGAAATAAAACAAGAAGATAGCAGAACAGAAAACATTTGATCGAAGGCATGAGAAAACTAGCCAGCAATTTTAAGGAGCATCGCCATTGTTGAGTAAGGTATTCCTTTAGGAGTTCTTTGAAGCCATGATGATTTATGTTTTTTAAGATATTCTGGGGTAATAGGTACCACTGTTTGGCTACTTTGAAGGAGAAGAGAGAGTCACCAAAATAATTATGGGACTTTGGTACTTTGAGTATAAGTTTATTGGATGATCTAAGGGTCCTGGGATTGGTATTTAGTTGCACTAGGTTGGAGAGTGCAGGGCAGTTTTTAGGTTTGTGGATAATGGAGTGGGCAGTGGTGAAGTGATTGAGCAATAACAGATTGGGAAATTCAAGCCAGTGTAATTTTTGAAGAGCAAGGCAATGATGGTTCCTGTTTTGTTATAGCAGTAATCAAGTAGATGTAAGCCAGACTTGCGTAGGTTAGTGAAAAGTTGAGAAGAGTAGATAGTGGGTGGGATCTGGCTGTGGCTAGTCTGGCATTTTGAGTAAGGTAAGGTTTGGTCCTATATAGTACACCGAGTTTGATGTGAACTTTCTTAATTGTGAGTGATATGTGTTTATTGAATGTTAGGTTGTTGTCTATTGTGACACCAAGTAGTTTTGTTTGGTTAACTGGTTCTGTTATAGTGCCATTAGTGGAGTAGTTGACGAGAGAAGGTGGTTTGCTTTGGATTTCCTGTTAGAGAAGATCATTACATCTGATATTGTTAATCCTCGTTCATTCCTTACACATGGGTAGCGGTTCCGAGCTTGGAACCGAGCCGGCCATTTTCCAAGCTCGCATCAGCTTCAAACTCTTGAGCTATACTCTTACCCACAATCCCCCTCTCCCTGTTACCTCAGATTTCGTTTGCCGCATTGCCATCCGGTCATGTCAAGCTACTTCTCTTGAGCTAAGTACAGTCAATTGTCATTTAATTGCTTTACAAATTAATTTTATGTCAGAAAAGTTCATATTTTATTGTCTCTGCTAAGAAAAAGAGTAATCCAGGTAGTCCTTCCAGACCAGATAGGATCCGGATTCTACTCAAGACTATTTTTGGTGCCAAAGAAAACCAGGGACTGGAGACCAATTTTGGATCTCAGTGTATTGAACAAGTTTGTGAGAGTACAAAAATTCCGGATGGTCACAATACAGTCTATCCTCCTGCTTTTGGAAAAAGGCGATCGGATGTACTCTATAGATCTTCAAGATGCATACTACCACATAAAGGTGGACAGGCCATCAAGAAGATTTCTGTGCTTCCGTGCGGGAGCCAGTCACTACCAATTCAGAGTATTGCCCTTCGGACTCTCTACAGCCCCCAGAGTGTTCACAAAGTGCATGGCAGTTGTCACAGCTCACTTGCGACTTCAAGGATTCCAGGTGTTTCCATACCAAGATGACTGGCTCATTTCCGCCCCCACCAGACATCTACTGGAAAAAGCCCTGGCATACACTCTCCTCGCTGCTCAAAGGCTAGGCATAACCATAAACTGGCAGAAATTCAATCTCACCCCACCTCAGTCGACAGAATTCATAGGGGTTATCTTGGTCACAAAAAACTGCAGAGTTGCTATTCCAGAGCACAGAATTCTGAGGATAAAGCAACAACTAATTCCAATCCTTTCAAAGGAAAATCCATGGCTCACTCGGTTCTACAGCTGTTGGGTTCCATGGCAGCCTCCATCACCATTGTTCCCCTGGCCAGGTTTCACATGAGGCTTCTACAATGGCTACTGCTCACCCAATGGTATCCTTTTCAGCATCCTCTTTCAGCCATGATTCGAGTAACCCACAGGTGCAAACAGGATTTAAATTGGTGGATGACACACAATCTCTCACAATGGTCTCGCCCCTTCTCCCCCAGCAGCCCAAGGCCACAGTGACCACGGACGCCTCCCTGATGGGGTGGGGGGGTTATGTCAGGGACAGACAGTCCAAGGCACTTTGTCCGAACTGGAGGCCCATCTGCATATAAATGTTCTAGAGCTGAGGGCAGTGCTTCTGGCGTTGCAAGCATTCCATCCCCTGCTGCTGTTTGGGACAATTGTGATTCAATCAGACAACATGGCGGTGGTCTGGTACATCAACAAGCAAGGTGGAACCAAATCTTACCCCCTTTGTCGAGAGACCATGAGGATATGGCAATGGGCGATGGCTACCAACCATTTTCTTCTAGCAATGCACATTCCCAGGAGTTCCAACGTGATAACAGACAGACTCAGCAGGTGCATTCTTCAACCTCACGAGTGGTCCCTGAATCCCTTGATAGCAGCGGAGATTTTCCACTGCTGGGGCAGTCCTTGCTGCGAACTCTTTGCATCCCCGACCAACTACAAATGCAGCAACTACTTCGCCCTGATTCTCTCTCCGGGACAGTCACCCAGGGATGCTCTTGTCCACGATTGCCCTCGGGTCTTCTTTACGCATTTCCACCCTTTCCCCAATTTCTGAAGAAAGCCTGTCGGTTGAAGAGCAAGATGATCCTCATAGCACCATAATGGCCTTGACAGATTTGGTTCCCCTTCCTTTGGCCTCACCTACTAGATTAACCATGGATTCTCCATCCAACCCCGGAGTTGATCTTACACCCACAGAACCTGATTCATCCCAACTTGAACAGCCTGAAGCTCACGGCTTGGCTACTCCAATTGCCTTGATTGCCAGGCAGAATGATCTTTCTTTACCAGTACATGATATTCTCATTGCTTCTCATAAGTCTTCCACTAGAATTACTTATCTGAGCAAGTGGAAAAGATTTACCTGTTGGCTAAAAGATAAACAAGTAGACCCCTTTTCAGCACCAGTGTTGATAATACTAGACTATCTGGCTGACCTGTTTCAATCGGGTCTATTGGCCTCTGCCATTAGAGTTCATTTGGTTGCAATTTCTAATTTTCATGAGGGTGTCCAAGATTCTTCTCTTATGTCTCATAAATTGTGCAAGACCTTCATAAAAGGTGTGAATTATCTGAAGCCACCTTTTAGAGAACCTATTCAACCATGGGATTTATCATTAGTTTTACAAGCTCTGACAATGTCACCTTTCGAACCAGCCTCTTCTTGTGACCTCAAGTATTTGTCATGGAAAACCTTGTTTTTGGTCGCTATTACTTCTGCCAGACGTATTTCTGAACTTCAAGCTTTATGTATCAAGAGTCCATACTTGATTTTTCATAGAGATAGAGTGTCTCTGAGAACTAATCCGTCATTTCTGCCTAAAGTGATCTCTGAAATGTCCATTAATCAAGCCATTGAATTGCCAGTTTTCTTTCCCAATCATTCAAACAGAGGAGAATATTGCCTACATACCCTAGATATACACAGGCAAATCCATTTTTACTTAAACAGGACTAAACCCTTTCGTAAATCTGACCAGTTATTTTTGGCCTTTTCTGGACCTAGATTAGGATCTGCTGTTGCTAGATGGTTGAAGGACTGTGTGACCTTTATTTATACACACCGTAATATCTCGTTGCCTACTACCATGAAAGCTCATTCAACAAGGTTGGTGGCAACTTCTGCTGCCTTCCATGCCAGAGCTTCTTTACATGACCTCTATGTAGCTGCAACTTGGGCTATACCTCATACCTTCATCAATCATTACAAATTGGATTTGGCTTCCAGGGGAAGAGCATCTTTCGGTTCTATGGTGCTCAGGAATGTCCTTCCATGAGAGCCTCCCAGGAATAGAGATAGCTGGGGACTCTGTCCCATGCATAAGGAATGAACGAGGATTAACAATATCAGATAAAGAAGTTATGTCTTACCATAACGTTCCATCTGTATTGTTGATCCTCATTCATTCATTACGACCCTCCCTCCTTCCCTCTTCTGTGGTTTCTAGTGGATCTCACCATCCGGTTCTCTTTAGTTATTTGACCAGAGGTAGCCTCTACCTTCTTTGACTTGCAAACTCAATCTGAGGTAACAGGGAGAGGGGGATTGTGGGTAAGAGTTTAGCTCGGGAGTTTGTAGCTGACATGAGCTTGGAAAATGGCCGGCTCGGTTCCAAGCTCGGAACCGATACCCATGCCTAATGACTGAACGAGGATCAACAATACAGATGGAACATTATGGTAAGACATAACTTCTTTTTTTGTTTTGTTTGGGTTTAGGATGAGATGAAGCTCATTTAGGTAATTTTCAATATCTAGAAATGGCTTTTACAGTTTATCTTGGAGTTCTTGTAGTGTGGGAGCAGAGCAAATAAGAGTTGCATCATCAGCATATTGAATGATAGAAGCAGATTTAGTGGCAGTGTTTAGACTATTTGTGAATATAATAAAAAATAAAAATAATACAAAAATAAAATAATAAATAATACTAATAAAAAATACAGTGTTGTCAGTGATGTAACAGGTAGCACACTTGACTTTGGTGCTGAAGTCTGTGGGTTCCATTCCCTCACTCAGTAGATGGATTGCTGACACTGCAGTGCAGCATAAGGGGGTGCTGCACTCCTCAGTATGTTATCCTTCAAATGAGACATTAAACCAAGGTCCTGCCTGCTTGAATTGGTGGTAGCTAAGATGGATATAAGATCCCAAGACACATATTGAAAAGAGTAGGGAATGTTCCCTGATGTCTTGGACAAATTTCCCCTAGTGGTATAAATTCACCTCAGGTCTGCAGGCCAGCAGCATAGTAGGACTAACCTGGTTAACAAAGGATGAATAACAACAAATAAACAAGCAAACAAAAACACATTTTTGTTCCATACTTGGTAAAAGAGTTGATGCCTTTCCTTAACCCAGCCCTTTTGTACAATTAAACAGAAGCAGAATGAGATGTTGGAGGGTACTGGCTCCACCTTTTAAGACTAATACAAAAATCATACATCATGACATCACATTTCTTAAAGTAATAATATCATTTAAAAAGGGCTTACAGCTGTAAATAATAATGGTTACATTATGATTGTTCACCAATATTATAATTTCCATTACAGTACTATGTTTGCCACCTAAAGCCTATTCCATTGGCATGTTATCACATTAGGAGAATGTCAGGAGTACTGTTGGCTGTGCATTTATAGTAATCATTAAGATTCTGTATAGTTTAATTTTGGGAAATTGTGACATGATCATCCATTTTCAATGTGGCTAAGTTAATGGAACTGAGCAGAGACCCACACAGTACTCATAAGGACAACTACACAGGTATGTTCAGTATTCTTCAGGTTTTCAGAGCTAAGGTTTTAATTAATACACTAGGTCTCTTACCTGTCCAGATAGAAAAAATGGAACTGTGGTCATAACATTTTTCTGCTGAAATCTCCTGCATTCTGGATTCTTCAAAGATAACATTAATAGAACAGAGGATTAAGTCCAAAAGCTGTTAATTTTCATCCTGTATTCCTTTTTTTTATTCCCTAAGTCTCTGTCTGCTGCTCTATGAGTCTAAGCAATTCACTTAACCAGGCAGTGTTCACAGGTTGCTCTTACAGGGAGGCATTGGTGAGGTAGTAGTAGAAACGCCACCAAGTTTGTGGTTTATCTAGTGGATAAAATGGTATCACAAAGCCAAGCATGTGGTGGGAAACTCTTCTTTCAGGACTTCAGAAATTGATTTTCCAAACCTGCCAGTCATCCAGTTGATAGACTGCACATAAGCATGTTGTTGGCATGTGTAATGAAATCTCAGACTGTAACTGTAAGAAGTCATGGGGGTGAGATTTTAAAACTGGTACTATAATTTTTAGAAGTCTGTTTATGTGTCAGATTTTAAATATGGTCCATTGGAATCATTGCTCTACTGTAGCTGACAAATCCATGTGTTCCTCCATTTATGACCCCTTTTTTTCTTATTTTTGCATATGGGGTTGGGATGTCTCATCAACAGTGACCATCATGTAGAGCTAGTGTTCTCACCACCAGGTGGCTAGCCCTGCCACTGTTGTTCTTCCGTGTGACACACACTCACACCTAGGGCCAATTTAGAGTAGTCCACCTACTGCATGTCTTTGGAATGTGAGAGAAAACAAGAGTACCTGGAGAAAACCCACATGAACACAAGGAGGTTATGCAGACTCCACACAATGCTACCCATTGCACCACTGTGCCACCCTAATTAACAAATTCAAAGATATAGGCAATCTTCAAACTCTTGACCCCACACAGTTTGGCTTTGTCAAGGGGAGATTCTGCCTGCTGAACCTGGTTGACTTTGAGGCAGTCACCAAGGCTGTGGGATGAAGGTAATGCAGTGCATACAGCCTACCTCGATCTGGCCAAGGCCTTTGATACCATTCCCCACTCAAGTATCATTGATAAAGTCACCAAACTAGGCATTAATCCTTACATCATTAGGTGGGTTGAGACCTTATCCAACATGACCCCCTTTTTGAAATTTACATATCAATTTGATACTACAGCTATATCATACTTAGATGTGTGGCTTGTTAAGGACATAACACATAGTAGGTATATTGCCAAAATATACTGCAAACCTACCTACTCCAATGATTTCCTTTACTACAGCAGTAATCACCCTTGCCACCAGAAGAGGGTCGTTGTAAAGGGCCAGTTGGTAAGGGCGGCAAGGATGATTACACTGGATGTTGATTTTAAGGTGGAGTGTAAAAACTTGTGGGGGATGTTCACCAGGAGAGGATACCCAATAGATTTATTGGACGAGATTGTTATAGAGGTTAGAAGGAAAAGGGAAATGGGCCATTTCCAGCCCATTTTAAATAGGGGAACCTTAAGCGGTGACGAACAAATGGTCTTTGCAGAAATTTTTTTTAATAAAAAGGACAACTTAGATTACAACATCAGTTTTATAACAACATTTTCAAGTGATGCCAAACTCCTGAGGGAGGTTTTAAATAAAAATTGGGCCATGATTAATGATGACACTATGGCTAGGAACAAGTTAGGGCCAGGACCTAGGGTGACGTTTAGAAAAGGCTCTAATCTAAAAACATTACTTGAAAAATAAGTTAACCCATATATTCCTAACAAAGGGATGAAGAAATGTGGAAGATGGTCTTCTTGTAAATATATAGAAACTTCATCCTCGTTTACTATAGGGAATATTAAATATTCCTTAGAAGGAAAATTTGATTGTGGGACAACAGGTGTTATATACTTAGCTAGGTGCCAACAGTGCCCCTCTTTCTACATAGGAAAGACTGAGAGGCACTTTAGACAAAGGATATATGAGCACCAGTACAGTATTAGTAGACAGGACAACAACAATGCTTTGTCCAAGCATATTTTGGAACATACTAACCAAACTTTCCTTTTTTTATGGTTATTAATGTCCAGCAGGAAAATGATTGTCTGTGGGACCTGGGTATTCAAGCTCCTATGCAGAGGAGGAAAAATGTCCACGAATAAAATACCCTAGGGAAGCCAAGAACAAATGGATAGCCAGGTAGGCTGCCTTAATAAAGGTACGGTGGGATGTCGGTGAAGAACCTTGGCTACCGGTAAAGCCTTGAGAAAGGCTGTGCATACCCGAGTGCTTGTGGTTGAAGGCTGAGTAAAGCCTTTAGAAAGGCTTCATATATAGGTCATAGTTCTGGCTGGTCAGGTCGCCTGGTGAGAGGAACTGCTAGTGTGGCAGCTAGAAATCAAAGATGAAACACACAGAAAAAACAGGCAAAACAACATAAATGTGGCTCGGCTAAGGAGCTCTGCTCGCCGTGGTGGCAAAAAATCAACGTAGTCGAAGTTCAGATTCTAGAAGGTCGTACTTTATTGAAGTAAAAAGTACCAGAAGTACAATCACCATCAAAGCGTAGTTCCTTAATGGAAAGAGTGATCCAGAGGATTTCCTTTTATAAGAGTACCTGGGGGTGTATTAGTGGGAGCCAATCAAGTGTGGGTGAAAAAAACCTTTATTGTGATTGTGCACGACAACTTGACATCACACCTTACAATCTGATAGGTTAGATACCCTGAGCCAGCTCATATGTGGTTAGTAGAATCACTGGACAGGCTCACCAACTTTGAGGGCAAAATCAAAGAAAGGAGGCTCAAAAAACTGAGAAGGGACATGGCCCTCTCCAACAAGGAATGCCCTCTTACATTAGACTGAGTCGGTCCATCGGAAAGCCAGAACTCCATAGGGGTCATGCTAAGTACCAACACCCCACCGTTAAGCCCTGGCCCTTCTCAGGGCCCGCCAGCCAACCCAGGTCCTTCTCAGGACCTACACCAATGGAATTTTCAGAGTGCCCCGGACACCCTGGACCCCTGCTCCACAGGGACAAGACCACTTCCCCGGGAATGCCGGTGACTCCACAGATACAAGCTTCGGGCCTTATCAAGACAGCCTGGCCCTCCCTCGGGATGAGCATCAAGACAACCCACAGGGACCCAGAGACCCCACCTCAAGGGACCCATTCGATAGAGGTCTGCGCCCCACCACCCCCACACTCCCCACAGTATCAACTGGGGAGGAGGAACCACAACTGGCAAGGCAAGAGGGACTTGAAATTTCTCGGGCAACCACCCACCCCGAAAGAAAAGAGAAGACACAGAGGCCAGGTCTCAAAACCTCCACAGTATGGAACCACTCCAGAACACCACTCTCCCAATTAGAGCTACAGGTTCTGCAAAAAGGCCTCACTTTCGTCCCTCAGGGTCAGTCCAGTCTCCCAAAAATGATAATAGACCTACGACTCTTCACGAGAAAACTTCAGCTAAAGCTATATTTCTACCAACATGGTAAAAAAGACCAGCCTCAGGACCACCAGACTGTTCCGACTATTAAATTAAAAAAACCAAGCAACTTCTGCCCCCCTCCCAACCCGGTCATAAAAGCTTTTCAGGACAAGTGTGAACTTGAGATCAGGTCTCTCTTATGCAAGCGGAGGAAGAAAAGGATTTTTAACACCAACAAGGAAGAATTTGCAGCCCTCAGACAACTCAGCTCAGACCCTTCGAGAAGGGTCATGAAGGCTGACAAGGGTGGAGGGATACTAGTGACAGACACCACCTCCTACAATGGCAAGCTTCACAGTAGGCTCAATGACCACCGGTATTATGACAGCGTAGATCACAACCAAGTGCTGACAGCATACGAGGACATCAGAACAGAAATCTCGAGGCTAGAGGATATGGACCTAATTGACGAAGGGCTCACAGAATTCTTCTCCATCCACCACCCGAGGATTCCCCAGTTCTTTGGGATACCAAAGCCACACAAAAACCTGGCAGACCCTCCATATAGACCTGTAGTAGCCAGCGGAGGTTCCATCATGGAAACCATAGCTCTCTACCTGGACTTCCACCTAAAATTTCTCACAGAAAACAACAGGCCCTTTATTTTAGACTCTATGGACTTCCTCAACAAGATCAAGGACATAGACAGAGACTGGATCCTGGTCACCATCGATGTGGAGTCCCTTTACATGGTACTCCCACATGACTTCTGCATTGCAGCCATGGCTGAAGCCTACATGAAGGACCACACGGCCATACCAGGGGAAGTGGACCACCTGGGTAGGCTCCTCTCCCTGCTCCTCAAGAACAATTTTTTTCCACTTCAATGTGCACTACTATTGCCAGAGCACTGGGATCGCTATGGGAGCGGCTATGGCCCCGAGTTTGGCAAACACGGCACTAAGGAAGTGGGAGCAGGACCACATATACAGTTCCACCTTTTTTAACAACATAGCGTGCTACTACAGGTTTATCAACGACATTTTCCTGGTTTTGAAGGGTAACCAGGTTGAACTGGAGGAATTCCTCATTTATATCAACAACACCACCGCATTCCTGCATTTTACCAACAAACAAAGTACAGAGGAGATCAAATTTCTGGATCTTTACCTGAGGAAGAAACAAGGCTCCACCACATTGACACACAACCTCTATCAAAAACCCACTAGGGTAAACTTTTTTCTGCATGCCACCAGTATGCACCCCTTCAAACAGAAGGTGAGCGTGATTAAATCGCAAGGGATCCGTATAGCACGAGTCCCCCAGGACCTGACGGATTTCTTGACCAACATTCGAAAGCTACAAATGGACTTTTTAGCTCGAGGCTACTCAGAACGGCTAATCAACAGGATCCTCGACCCCATCATCAGCCAGCACCAACTTGACGCCCCTAGGGCTCTAACTGACACCAGGATCCAGACCACCCCAGAAACTAGATTCCAGTTCAACTGCACCCTGGACTTCTCTATGGACTACAAAGACATCATCCAGATCGTAATGGACAATTGGCCCATCATCACAAATAACAGGTCTTTTGGCCACATTTTTCCAGAGAAACCTTCCTTCACAGCTAGAAAAGGGAGAAGCATCAGGGACTTTCTGGAACACCCCTGCCAAGTTAAACTTGACAACCCTGGTACCTTTGCCTGCAGTGAGCCTCCCTGCCACTACTGTAGAAACATGAGTGGTGCCGCAGGCTTTTACTGCCCCAATGGCAGGAGACACTACACACCTAATGTCAGAGGTGACTGCAATGTCTCAGGAGTGGTTTACAGGGCAGCATGCACCAAATGCAACGCTTTCTATGTGGGCAAGACGGTCAACTCCCTTAAAACAAGGATAGCAAAACACCTGCATGACTTAAAATACATGAAAGTGACAAACCAGCTGGCAGTGCATGCTCTCAGGAACCTAGGACACAATACGTTCAAATTTCATGTTCTTGAACACATCCCTAAATCCCCACTAGGCGGGGACCACAACTCGCTGCTTGAGAAGAGGGAACTCGAGTGGCAAATATGTTTGCAGGCAAGGAAAAGACCAGGCCTTAACTATGCGGAATCTTTGACCCCAGTCTTGTATCTCAGAAAGATACAACATCGTATACCACAACCTCTGTGCCTGGACCTCTAACAGATTTACCGACGAAAAGTTACCTTTCGTGCGACAGCCAGTTTTGATCTCACCAGTCTACCTCCAGCCCATGGTCTGATACTTCCCCTGGCAAATTTGGACTCATTTGTTTTTGGTAAATGGTTCATCTATATATATTTTTTTGTCTTTCATGTCTTTCATATTTTCTACAATGGTTCAGTATTACTTTTTTTTCGTGTCTTTCTAGCTTTTCAGGTTACATATCAGTGCCTTTTTAAGATTTTTTTTTTAATTAACAGCCCTCATTCAGTTCCATATCTTAATACATTAGTTTCTATTGATATCCATTATTTAAGAATTTTTCACTATGTTGTTTCTCGTTTTAGTTTCTGTATCTTATTTTTTGGATATCTAGCCCGGTTCTTATTTTTTGGTCTTATTTTTTTGGTTTTCTAGCCTGTTTCTTATTTTACATACATGTTATTTTACATACATGTTGTTGCTATTTCTCTAGTACGCTTGGCGTTGCTTATTATGGTCTTTTAGGTCGTCTACCATCCTGACGAAGATTTCGAAAAGTGTAGCCTAATAATGTATTTTACCAGCAAGGGTTTATTTTTTTCCAGCAAGACTATTTTTAGTTAACTACATTTTTTTAGCTAATTTTAGCTAATCTCCGAACTTCACTTTTGTAAGTTTAGAGTGATTCTACCAACCACGTATGAGCTGGCTCAGGGTATCTAACCTATCAGATTGTAAGGTGTGATGTCAAGTTGTCGTGCCCAATCACAATAAAGGTTTTTTCACCCACACTTGATTGGCTCCCACTGACACACCCCCATGTACTCTTATAAAAGGAAATCCTCTGGATCACTCTTTCCATTAAGGAACTACGCTTCGATGGTGATTGTACTTCTGGTACTTTTTACTTCAATAAAGTACAACCTTCTAGAATCTGAACTTCGACTACGTTGATTTTTTGCCACCACGGCGAGCAGAGCTCCTTAGCTGAGCCACATTTACGTTGTTTTGCCTGTTTTTTTCTGTGTGTTTCATCTTTGATTTCTAGCTGCCACACTAGCGGTTCCTCTCACCAGGCGACCTGACCAGCTGGAACTACGACCTGTATACGAAGCCTTTCTAAAGGCTTTACTCAGCCTTCAACCACAAGTGCTCGGGTACACGCAGCCTTTCTCAAAGCTTTACCGGTAGCCCAGCTTCTTCACCAACATCCCACCGTACCTTTATTAAGGCAGCCTACCTGGTCATCCATTTGTTCTTGGCTTCCCTAGGGTATTTTATTCGTGGACATTTTTATGGTTATTGAGAAAATAGATCTGAATCCCAGGAGGGGGCCTTGGGCTTTAAGAGTCGAGTGGGAGTTGCTATGGTATCTGAGAGTAAATGCCTTTTCCTACCCTGGGTTAAATGATTCCTGTTCCCTGAAATGTATTTTAAAACTTAAAGCATTAACCAGGTAAAAAACATTTCTATGGGGGTATTTAATATTTGACATTTTTTTTGTTGTAATTAATATCAGTGAAGAATTTGTTTGTGTTTTAAAAAGTTTTTATACACAAAGAAATCTGAATGTATTTACTTATATACTTGCTGAATTTGGATAATGGGAGGTCGATGATGTCATCAACTTGGGACTATTTAAATTGTAAATTGAGCTATTACAAATGTCTGAAGAAGTTCCTATAATGAAAGGCGACGAAAGCGCTAACAATAAATTTTAGTTTCATAAGTACGGCATTTTTTCTGGCTTTAAGACTTGCTTTGTTTGTTTTTCCATTTTTTATTTAGTTGATCAATCCTTACATCACTAGGTGGGTTGCAAATTGGCTCACAGACAGGACCCACCGAGTGAAAGTTGCGGATTCCAAGTCAGACTGTCGGCCATTCACAAGTGGAGTCCCACAGGGCTCGGTCCTGGGCCCTCACCTGTTTGGCACCTACTTCTCAGAAGTCTAGGCCAACATAGAAGGACTTTGGCTGACCAAGTTCTCTGATGACTGCAAGCTAGGAGTCATTATCAACTCCCCAAGTGATACAGACATCCTACAAAAGGGCCTCTCTGAGACCAATGACTGGTGTCGGAACCATGGCCTGAAGCTTAATGCCAAAAAATGCATTATCGTCCCCTTTGGAAAAAACTCAATTCCCACAAAGTACTATGTTGATGTGAGCCCACTGAACACTGAAGGGGCCAGAAGAGATCTGGGCACCCAGGTTGACAGCCACCTCACCTTCGACCACCACATTGCCACTGGAGTCAGAAAGTCCGTGTTCCTATCGCGTGATCGAAAATTGTAAAAGGCGAACGCGTATTAAGCGAACCCGATTGGTCCAAATGTTGTGCGCTTAACACAGAAATCACAGTAGGGAATATTTTCTGTTTACTTCAATGCAGTGCGATCTTGGAGTAGGAATATTTAAGTAGCGGGGGTGTGGGGGGTGCAGTTATAGTATAGTTTTTTATATTTTTTTTATTATATTTTCAAAATTTCAAACATCACTCATATGGTGTCGACCATATGGTGTTCGATGTTTGAAACTTTTGAAAATATAATATAGACCCGAAAGTTCTTCGTGGCACATCTTATAACCAAAGGTTTCGCATCCAGGAAGAAAGAGGTCATCATCCCTCTCTACTCATCCCCTCAGACCAATTATCGAATATAACACCCCATTTGGCATGCACCTGACCAGACACCTACAACAGCTGGAGAGGCCACAAAAGTACCTCACAAAATGGATCCTAGGCCTTAAACACATGTCCTACATTGATAGACTCAAGAAACTTCAGCTGTTCTCAGTCTCTTATAGTCTACTTAGAAGTGATCTCTGCTTGACTTACAAAATCATGTCCGACCCAGCCCTACTTGAAATGCTACACCTAAAGAAATCCCAATCCCCCGTGCCACACGCTCCAGAGATCACAACCTCATTACCACAATTAACAGAACTTGCTGGAGGGACAGGTTCATCTCCCAAAGACTGCCCATACTTTGGAATAAGCTTCCCATTCATGTCAAGCAGAGCACCTCACTGGCCCTCTTCAGGAGAAATCTTGACGAGTGGATGGGTAACAGAAAATTCAGTCCAGGTAACATTCCAGTTGCCCTACTGGATAGGGGCACTGTGAACTAACATCAGGTGGCATGGTGCCTGGGCAATTTTTTTGGGCTAGGCTTGTAAAGGCTCCAGGGCCATTAGCCTAGTACACACCTATGAATCTATGAACCTAAATAAATAAATACATGTTTGCACAGTACTTTGTAAAGGGGAATGCTTTCCCCTTAATCTATCCCTTTCATACAATTAAACATAAATAGAATGAGGTGTTGTTGGTACAGGCACTGAATCCTTTTCTTTAAAAGTAACACAAAAATCATACATTATGACAGTACCAGCATCATTTGAAAAGGGGCTTGGGCTTGCAACTGTAACTAATAATGGATTCATTATGATTGCTCACTAATATAATTTCCATTCCAGTACTTTGCTTGCCACCTTATGCCTATCTTATTGACATATCAAAACATCAGGGAAATAGTTGGAGTACTGCTGGCTCTGTGTCATTATTGTGTCATGATGTCAGGACAGAGAACCTGATCCCTGCTGGCAAGGCAACAAGGCTTAGCCAACACATCTAGTAACTTCTTAGCCATAGGTGATTCCATAGGGCAACACAGATGCAGCACTCAGATTGAGCAGTAAGAGAGTGACAGTAAGCTGTGTCTCAGGTGCCAAGACTTGCAGTGTCACTACAGATCTCAAATCCCGTCACCCAAGGTATACTTGGCCATTGTATACTTAGAAATGAAGGACTTGAGATGCACCTTCTTGGATCATGTGAAAGACATGATGACACTCTCAGAATATGTTTGAAGATGGTATGAAACTATTCCTGAGCAGCATCCTACCATCGCTAGGGCTGATGCTACAGTACAAACAAAGGATAATGGCCCTTAACAATTATCTTAGTTATTGTGTCATTCTAAGGGGATTCAGTATACATAAACCTGGGACCAGATGATTCATAGTCCTACCTTTACTAATGATGCCCTTCCCCTTTCTTCTCATGACTTTTGTATATAAGCGAAAATATTCTCCTCTCCCATGTAGCCTATTTTTAGACAAGGTCATTCTTTTCAAACTACCATCATAGTCAAACATCAAGACTATAAAAGTAGCAGTGTTCAATGTTAGAAGCCTGAATAAGAAGTTGCATTCCTTACAGACCTTTTTGGCCATTGAAAATATAAATATTTGCATCATTACTGAATTATAGTTTCAGTGTAGTGAGAGCACCCCCTCATTGCTGGGTTTTACTGCATACCACTCATTCAGACCCATCTTGGAAAATGACTCTGTGGTGGTGGCATGTCTGTATTCCTAAGAAGCCAAATCACATTAAAACTGAAGTAAGAGGTGGGACATATGATCTAAACTGCATAGACATGGTAAGGCTTTATTATGTTTAATGTTATTGGCTGCCAAAAAGCAGTTACTGAAAATGAAAATCGCACTCTAAACCAGCTGTAATTGAAATATTGAATGTTATTAAAGAGATAAAAGAATTGGAAATTAGATTGTTAGAGAAGGGAAGGAGCTAATTACATAGAAATAAATGGAGTTTGTGGGAACAATACATGCAAAAACTGTGGATGAGATGAAGTGAGATTTAAGTGAAGACAGAAATTGACCCGTTAATGTAATTATTTTAAAGAAAGAAAATTTGTATATAATATATAATGTATAAAAAATTTATTTTCTTTTCTATTAAAGTATGTGTGCCTATGCTTTAAGTGATAATTTAATAAATATGTTTAAAAGAAGACTAATGAGGCAATAATGAGCTCCTCCATATCTTACTATCAGTAAAAATCCATAGCATATTATAGGCATCTATTGAGCACCCTCCATGTCTCATGTGGTCCGTGAGGCATATCTAAACAAGCTAATCCTTCCTCCATAGAATCTGATACTGTTCTCCCAGGGGATTTCAACTATCCTTCCATTAAGTGGGAAATCTATACTACCTGAAATAGTTATGCACAAACTTCCTAGATTTCATAATTGCTAATTCCTTAGACCAGCTAATTCATGTCCCAACTAGGGGCTCAACAATATTGGCACTAGTCTTCACCAATATAACCCTACTATGCTTTACATCTATAGTTGCCCCATCATTGGACAAATATGACCACTGCTCAGTGATACTGTCTTTGAGGGTGAAACCTGATCTACCTTCAAACTCTTCTCTCTTTAAATATTATTCAAAAGTAAATCTATTACAGCTAGCTGATGACCTGATAAAATTTAAGCACATCCTTACCCTAGGTGACTCTATCTCACATGATGATACATTCACTGACAGTTTCTATACTTGTCTAAATGTTTGCACTGAGGCATCATTCCCCATTAGACTTGACTATGAAGCTAAGTTCTGGAATAACCCCCTGTGGAGAAATTCTACTGTTAACAAGCTATACAGTGAAGAAACTTATTGTCCATAAGAATAAACTAAATACCTCTAAAAGTGAACTCAGAAAGATAACCAATGAACTTAGAAGCAGAATGAAATCTTCGGAAGGTATGTATGAACGGAAAGTTGTCACCTTTGTAAAGTACAACCATAAGATCATCTTCAGCTATGTCAGATACCTTAGAGGTAATACCTAGCTGTACACTGAGATAATACATAACAATGCTTACTTTTGCCCAGAAAACATTGTCAGTATATTATCTGTTAGGTTTAGCTCTAACTTTACACACTTATCCTTTAATAATTTTCCTTCACATATTATCATGTTCTCATGTTCTTAACCCCCAGTCACTTGAAACATGTGCTGAGGGCATTCTCCTAGGCCAAAAACAGTAGCCTCATGGGTCAAGACAACATACCAGTCTATTTTCTTGTCACACCCATACACACACAGCCTTATAGACTTACTTCTAAACCTATTTAGTCTCAGTCACTTCACTGGATTCATGGTTGAGATGTGGAGAAATGCAGTAGTCATCCCACTTCACAAGGGATGGCCTACTTGATAACTATATACCTATAAGCCTAGGCAGCCTTTTTAGCTGTAAGATAATGGAGTGCATCATTACAGAAATTATTAACAAGGGTATCAGCATTGTACAGTCCAGTGACCCAAACCAGTTTGGGTTTGTTAAAAGCAGATCATGCCTCCTAAACTTAGTGAACTTCTTTGAAAAAAGTCAACAATGCATTGGATGAAGGCAAATCAGTATTCACTGATTACCTCATCCTGGCAAAGGCTTTTGACACCATCCCACATTCTGGCATTTTCATTCAAGCTAATCAAACTAAATGTGAATTGTTTTGTAACCCTCTGGACAGCAAACTGGGTGACTAACAGAACCCAGTCAATTAGTGTTGGGGGCACATACTCATCAAAAAGAGTTGTTATTAGTGGCGTCCCTAAGGGAATGGCCCTTATGCCACCTGTCTTCAGTATTTACTACCCTGATGTCAAGTGCCTGTGGCTGACCAAATTTATGGATGACTGCAATGTTGGAGTTATACACTCAATAGCTGACTCCCGTGTTCTCTAGGAAGTCCTAACACATGCAAATAAATGATGCCAGGACAGCAGCCTTTAGCTAAATTCCAAGAAATGTAGTATTGTGTCCTTTGGCAAACATGGCCACCCACACATCTACCACATACATAAATAACACCCATTTGAAATTTGACACTGTTATTAGGGACCCTGGCACTTTGATGATGAACTATCCTTTGACTACCATATATCTACTGTCATTAGGAAATCCTTTTATTTAGCCAGACTGATTATCATGGGTATATCTTCTAGGTCAAGGAAAGTTATTATCTCTAATTTCTCCTCCCTTATCAGGCCTCTAAAATAATATAATGCCCCTTTTATAAACATATGACTGAACTCAAAAGACTGCACTGTTTACCCACAAAGAAAATCAAGGGCATGTCATCACGCTACATAGACTACCTTAGAGCACTTTCCTCTCTTCTCTGTTTCTTTAGAGACTTTTGCAGGGAGACCTTTGCTTCATGTACAAAGAAGTTAAAACATCCAGTCTTATTCAATTTCCTACACATCTGCAAAACTAACAGCACCTTAAACAGTATTTTACCCATATGCCATAAATACCGTTGTACCTGCAATTTTTTTATTTTATTTTATTTTATTTTATTTATTGACATTTGTTAACTGGGTTGGTCCAGCTGGGCTTGTGGCCCATTTTCAGTGAAGACCCGAGGAAAAAAGCTCCAAAAAAAAACACAAACAATTTACAGAGAGTCAAACATTTGAGTCAAAAATACGGTCAAAATCAGTTATACAAGAACATTAGACAGACAAAGCAAAAATGCAAACACATGATATATACCTATCAATATTTTTATGGACTAAAAATATATTTACATATTTACAAAAAGAGTTAAGTCTAACTGTATTGATTGTAGAGTTTAATAAGTAACCACAATAGTACTTAGCTGTATGTGGAGGGACTGAAAAGGTATATAGTAGGGTTTTGGGGAGCTTAAGTAGGGGCTTGACAAGGACATATTTTGGAGTTGAGTAGATGAAATTTGAGTTTTTTTTTAAAGTTGCCTGGGTGAATGATGGAACAAATGTCTCTTGGGAGTTTGTTCCAGGCTTGGGCGACGGAGTGTTTATATAGGAGTTTGCCAGCTATTTTTTTTTTTGGGGGGGGTTGGTAGATTTGTAGTAGCTGCTGATTAGAGGTACGGAGAGTCTGCGGAGGAGTATAGATAGAGATGAAGGAAGAGAGAGCAAGGCAGGATGAAGGTTTGTAAAGAATGAAGTGTAACATATAAAGTTGTGACAGCAGTAGAAGATGGGGGAATTCTAACCAGTGGAGAGTATTTAGGGCAAGGCATTGATATGTATTGTATGGAGAGTTTGTGATAAAACTAGCTATCTTGTGGTAGGTTTGTTTAAAGTAGTAGTTTGGATGTTGGTGAGTACTGGGGCAGCATATAGAAGGGAGGGGAGGAGAAGAGCTTGTACAAGGGAGAGTCTGGCATTTGTAGTTAGAAATTTTTTGTTGCAATACAGTAAACCAAGTTTCTGGTGAGTCTTTTTTATACTTTGGTGGATATGCAAGTTAAATTTGAGTTCATCTATGATGACCCCAAGGAGTTTAGTGTGAGCTTCAGGTTGGATAACAATGTTATTAAAGGAAGTAATAGTAAAGGTGGATTTGAGGTGAGAGAGAGAGGGGGAAAATAATAAGAGTTTGGTCTTTTTAGAGTTGAGAATGAGTAGATTCCTGGACAACCATTGTTCAGTGGATAGGAAGGCTTGTTGAGTAAGAGTGTGGAGATTGGAGATATTGTCTGAGATGGAGATGAGAGTCGAGTCAGCTGCATATTGGATGAGGGAGAATTGTTTACAAGAAGCATAGAGATCATTGGTAAAGACATTTAATAGGAGGGGACCCAGGATGGAACCTTGTGTTACCCCGGTTGGGACAGGTATGAATGGAGAAGTAGAAGAGAGGCATTTAACAGATTGCTGCCTGCAGGATAAGTAACTGGACAACCAGGCAAGGGAGGAAGAAGATAGATTGAGATCTGCAAGTTTAGATAGCAGTAGGGGATGGGAGACTGTATCAAAGGCTTTGGAAAGGTCAAGGAAGAGACATGATATGAGTTTGTTATTGTCTAGGGCCTCGGCAGTGGTATGTGTAAAGGATAAGAGGGCAGTAGTTGTGGTGTGGTTGGGACAGAAACCATGCTGAGTGGGAGTAAGGAGGTTATGCTGGAGGAGCTAGTTGAGTAGTTGTGAGTGGATACATTTTTTGAGAATCTTAGAGAGGGGAGATAGAATAGCTATAGGTTGGTAGTTAGATGGGTCTGTAGAGTTTCCACCTTTATGCATGGGAATAGTGAAAAAGGATTTCCATAGGGTAGGGATGGTGGATTCCTGAATAGATCTATTGATTAGTATTGATGTTGGATAGGCAATGGAGTCAGCAGCAAGTTTGAGGAAGGTAAGAGGTAGAGTGTCAGTGGAGGGAGCGCAGGGTTTGAGTTTGTGAAGAAGAGATCTGATGTAGGAAGTATGAACCAGATGTAAAGAGAATAGTTGTTTGTTAGAAGGATTGTGAGGGGTAGGCAGAGAAGTTGTGTTACCGTTGGAAGGTATGAGTGTTTGAATGGTTTCAATAAAGTGTTTATTGAGAAGAGTAGCAGTTTTCAGAGAAGGTGTATTTGGGTAGGGGCAGGGAGTTGAGGGGCAGCCTGGAGAGAGAATTTTGTGAATAGTATACCAGAACTTGCGAGGGTTGGATTTGTTATTGAATTGGGCAGAGTTATAAAAGGACTTTTTGTCATTATTGGGTGTTTTTTTGTAAGATTTCTGAGGTGTCTATAATTATGTAGCAGAAGTAATTCCTTTGTTTTGATCCAGGCTTTCCAAGCTCTATCTCTTTTTAGCATAAGGGACTTAGTTTCTTTTGAGAGCCAGGGAGCATAATTGGGTTTTAGTCTAACCTTCCTAGAGGGAGCAAGGGAGTTCAGGGTATTCAGGAAGATGCTATTGAACATAGTAACTGCGTCATTGAGAGGGATTTGTTTAAGGATGGACTAGTCAATGGGGGATTGAATAGAGTTGAATTGGACTACATTAAAATTAGAGAGTTTTTGGCAATCTCTATAAAGGTGGGGTTTGGAGGGGTTGGATGGTGTATCTAAAGACTGAGATTGGGAGGTGGTTGCTAAGTTGGTCTGTTAGGGTAATGGGGTTGTGGTAGTGGTGAGGGGAGTTGGTGAGTAGCCAGTCAATTATGGAGCTAGAAGATGAGTTTTTATGGAGGTGGGTGGGCGAAGGTATCAGTTGACAGAAACCATGCAGGTTAATGCTGAGTTATGGAGAGTCAGTTTTAAGTTTAGACCATTCTAGGTTAACATTGTCTAAAATGAGGGTTTTATAGGGAATATTGTGGAAAACTAGGATAAGATATTCTCTAAAGTGGACAAATTGTTTCCAGGAGGGCTATAGATGGCAGCAACAGCTATTTTTTTGTGAGGGTTAAGGTGGCAGTTAAGGGTGATGAGTTCAGCTGGGTGAAAGTCAGGGATGGAGAAAGGTGAGAGATCGAGGCTATTGGAGTGGAGGATGGCTACACCACCCCCTTTTTTGGTAATCTATCAGAGCGATATATATTATAGCCTGGTGGGAGAATTTCATTGTTAGTGATGTGTGGCTTAAGCCACTTTTCAGATAAGGAAAGGATATGAGGGTTAGTATGCATTATCCAGGCATGGAAATTGGTGATTTTGTTGGTTAGGCTTCAAATATTTAGAGAGTATATTGCCAGGTGCTTAGATAAGGATGAGTTTAGTGTAAGAGGCTGGGTATGGTGAGAGGTGTTTGGGGAAGGAAGGGAGGTAGAAGATAAGGGGGTGTTTGATTGAGGGGAGAGGGGGAGGGGCCAGGGGTGGGTTGGACATCCCCAGATATGAGTAAGTTATTAGTGGGAAGAGGGAGTACAGTAGTACATAGATGTAGTTTTTGTAACTTGGTTTTAGATTTGTAGGGAGGAGGGTGGATTTGCCGTATAGACAGTTTGTGAAGAGAAGAGGTGGAGAGGTTGAAAAGGGCTGGGGAGATATGAAAGTAGGAAGGTGTAGAATGAGTGTCAAATGTATAGGAAGTAGGATAACATACAAGAGAATAAGGAATGTGTGAGTGATAGGAGGTTAGAGTAGAGAGCAGAAGTAAGAATGAGGTGGTATGTGGCAATGATAAGGTGTTTCATTTTTGATGGCAGGTGTAGGGGTTATAGACAGGGTGTAATAGTAGGGGAAAGAAGTGATGTATGTGGAGTCTGACAGGAAGTAGTTTGTCAGTGGATGTTGGGGAAGGAAGGGGAGGGAGTGAATGGTGTAGAGGAAATTGTAATGGGGTGGGTGGGAATGGTGGTGGGGTAGGGGAGTGGAGTGAGCCCGAGCAGAGCAAGGGCGTACACAGTGGGCAGGGCCAGGTCAGCATTGTGAAACAGCACTGAAATAAAATCAGAATGGAAGCAACTGTGAAAATCAGAGCTGAAGAGGTAAGAAGAGAGCAAACCAGAGATGAAAATGTTGCAGATATAAATTTAAAAACAGGAGACAAAGGGTACAGAAGACATAGTAGGGGTTAAAATAGGAAGAAGAAAAGATTAAGGATTTTGGTATTCTTGTAGATAGGGGACTTTTGTTTGGGGATAATGTACAAGTGTCAACTAAAAAGTGCTACATACTAATAAAGAATATCTTAGTAAGAATAACTAATAGGGATGAAAATGTTCTACTACCTATTGACAAGCCCGTAGTAAGATCTATAATTGAATATGGTATAGCTGTCTGTGTATGCAGTCACTCTGAGTACTGCAGGTTGGAAAGGATCCAAAGATACTTTACGAGACAAATCACTAGACTTAAGTACCTATGTTATGAGAACAGGCTAAAAAAGTTGTCAGTGTAGTAAGTTATATAGAGATTGGTAAGAATAGATTTAATTCTGATCTATAAATGTGTGAATGATGGTATCATGGCAGCAACAACAGGAACAGATTTTGGGGCTCATGTTATGGGATCCCAAAACTATTTATTTGTGACCTACTCTCCTTGTAACAGTACAATAGGGTCAAAATAGTATCGTGGAAGATTTGCTGAACTATGGATTTGTTTGCCAATAGATGTTAGAAAAGCTGGAAGTCTGGAGGTATTTAAGGGTGCATTGGACCAATGGTTTGACAACGGTCTATAGAACTACTCTATTCTTTTCATCAAACACTTGTTAATCCTCCTAGAGGTTCAGAGTTTGAATTTATGAACATTCAACCTTAAACACTTTCATCGCTGCATAAACAAGACTTACTGGTGAGGTGAATAATTCTCTGAAAGAATATGTCTTTATGCATTAGGCTTCTATTAAATGTAAAACAAAGTAGCTGTTTGGCCCTTTTTCAAATACAAATTGGCAAATGGATGGGGAAGCCATAAATTCACACCTGGTCTGGTCCCTCAAATCCAGAGGGGAAAGGGTAAGAAATTACGTAATAGTCAGTTTGTGTTGTATGGTACTGATCAACTGGATCTTCAGGCTAAGCTACAACATATCTATCTGATCAACAGTGTATTATAAACCTATTATACTCTGAGATTGTAAATGTTGGTAACCTGTATGGGGCAGATACTTTGCTAGCAGTAAAATGAACCATTGACTAAATAACCATAGCCTGTTTAATCAGCTTCAGGAGGTGTAGTCCTGCAAATTGCGACATTAGTATATTGTAGAATGACTGTGCAGCAAAGAAGTTTAAAGGTTTTTCAGGAGTGCCACATAAAAATAAACGCACCATAATAGTGTGTTAGCATCTGGTTGTGCTTCTTTCTGTTACTTTTATAGAGAGAAGTAGCTAACATCTTCACCTCCTCTGCATTTCATTACAGTAAAGCTTTGACTGAGGGAACTCTAAAAGTGTGAATTATTGAATTTTCACAACAAGATGCTAACATGTAGCTATACTGTGCTTATGCTTAAGTTATATTCCTAAAATACATTTATGTAGTTTTACTATATATGCCAGTTACAATGTATTAACCCTAGGGTATACTGTGTCAATTCAAAGCTGGACATCATGGATCACAATTTGCCAGCACAACTTACTCAAATGCACATACAATTGAAACACATACTTGAGCCTGAGAATGTATGAGCACGCAGAAAAACACAATACAGTGTTTCATTTTCCCTCAAATCCCTTTACTTTATTATCTTCACTTTGAGGTCTCTGCACCTTGGTGAAAGAGTGATCACTAAAACATAATGTAAAACTGTCTTGCTGTTTCTGCTGGAGCCCATAAATTCACATACAATTTAGTATAGTCATAACTCTTGGTTGTGTCACCTAATATGTGAAGTTTTTAAGCTGAAGAAAGTCACAAAACTATATCTCATTTGCATTGTCAGTGCCCAATAACAGAGTTAATTCTGTGTTAATTATAGAGGACTATGGTTGGCTCTCTGATTGTAATGAGTATTATTATGTGTTCGAGACATGGATGCCAAGAAATTCACCTCAGGAGTGAAGCTCAAGAGGTGAATCTTGGCGTCCATGTTGAGAACACGTAATACTATGTTATGATTTTAGATCTGATCATAATTCATGTAGGGCATGGAGATTTATCTATTCCATATACTACTAGTTACACTAAGATAAAAAAAAAACACAATGTATTGTGGTGGCTTTGAAAGCCAATAAAACAGTGGGGAAGTGGTTGAAGTTGTTATGTATTCCCTGTCTAAGGGAAGCAGTTTAATTCAAAATACTGGCTGTAATGTAACAGACAGCAGGCAGAAATGGGAGTTGAAAAAAGCCATTTCATTTCCTGCTGATGCTGTTTACTGTCTGGTGCTATCATCTTTTAATGAGACACGATCTTAACAGCAAGTAGAGAGTGCTTAACAATTATTAAGTACCCTTGTAAGCATTGTTAAGGTTGGGTCTCATGCTAGAGTAGTGTTGAACCAGCATGTAATGTAACTGTTATTGGACCATAATCATGGCACTTCATAGGCTACAAATCATCCAACATGACTGTGGCTAAATTTGTATTTATGCTTAACAGAAACTGGGTGTGGGATATAGATACAGACTTAAAACAATGGCCCTAAACCTGCTGTGACACTATAACACTGGGAATGTGTAGCATCAAAATTCAGAATTTGGCTTGTGATTATACATACAGTACTGAATGTAGTACTATCTAAAGCTTAAAATCTTCCACTTGATGTACTAGACTTTATGTAATGATGTACTTGCATCCCTTTATAACTGTATTTGATGCCTGCTTGGTCTTTAAAATCAGTATTTGGTTGAAATTATAAATGCTTGCTGATAGTTCTGATTTACCCCCCCCCCCCCCCATTTTTATTAATAAACTTCATGCATTAGCAAAGTATTCTGAAATATTAAGTACTCCTTATTTAACATTCTGCACTTCCACATTTGCTTGGATTGTAATTTTACTTCTAAGTCACTTAGTAACATGATACAAACAGTTTGGAATGTAATTATAATTGACTCGCTGCCCTCCTGATCTCAGCTAGTCCACACATTTGGTTCCAAATATTTTCTTGCAAACTTAGCACCTTAGGAAAACACAAGTTAGGAAGTATGGTACAAATAATATAGCCTGATTGACTTTAGATGGAATTCCACACATTTTTTTTACAGAATGACAGGAAAACTTTATTTTAAAAATGGTAGACATTTTTGATGTTAAGCACTTCTATTGTGGAAATGAAAGTACTTGGCATTTAAAACTTTTAAAAAAAAATTAAGGAAGTTTTCTTGTAGTTCCAAAATGATGCAGTGTTCCATTTCTAAATGTAGCTCCTTGTCATTATGTTATATGATAGCATGCAGTTGGCTAGCATAGCTCAGAGTGCTAACCTGTTCTGCAATGTTACAGCAGCAGGTGGGTTTGGAAATATTCTATTTATGACAGCTTAGATGGTCCCTATAATGTCTGCTTCTTCCTTCAATGTTCTTTACAATGATAGGAGGTTAAAGCAGGCATGATAGCCTGCATCCCACTGAGATCAAGATGTGTTATCCTGAGCCATTTTTCAAGACAGTCCTTTGCAGAAACCATCAGTAAGTGCCCCTTTTTCCAGTAATTGTTGTCGGAGTAATAGAGTGCGAGGCATTATTTTATGCTGCACTGTCTGAAACGAGAAAGAACATATAGGTAGTGTGGTAAGTCAGCATGAGCTGAGCTGAACTTATTAAAGGTGCAGAGTCATGAAACAAAAGAAGATATAGCATTAATAAAAAAAAATAAATCATTTTGACAATATGTGGAGGGGCTGCAGCCCAGGAGCCTGAGAGCATGATCTTTTTCTGGTGTATTTCCACAAGTCCCAACTATAGAAAGAAATAAAATGCATGGCAGGGGTCATTCCTAAAGCAGAACTCTTTTGAGAACATGTGTTTTTCTAATGGTCATCGTATCTTTGCATGTTTGTGCACTGTAATTAAAATGCTGCCCTCTAGAAAACCGTATACTTCTTTGCTATATTCTCTCCTAATGTTTTCTATAGTGCTGTTTTCCAAGTCAACAGTACTCTGCCCCACAGTTTGTTTAAACCATGTTCTGAGCAATTTGATATAAAGTGCTGCTGTTTAGTTAAAGACACATATAATTAAAAATCTGATATGCTGTTTTAGCTTTATACTATTTAAATGTTCATAGAATCTATCGTATGCTTTTTAAGTTATATATAACTATATTTTTGAGGATTTGTCTGTATGTGCATCTGGGCCAGATTGCCCTGTCTGACCAGCTTACACACCTGGTACATAGTTGTGTATGTGAGTGTCTGAGGACCAGCAAATAATTGGTTTACTGGTTTGTACTTGTGTGTGTGTGTGTGTGTGTGTGTGTGTGTGTGTGTGTGTGTGTGTGTGTGTGTGTGTGTGTGTGTGTAGTGTCATGTGTAGTGTTCCTTTGAATGTGACTTGTATATGGCAGTTTCCTAGAGAACTTTACTTGTAAACTTTTGTGAATTAGATAATGAGGCATTAATTGCCCATTATTGCCGTAAAAAGGAGATAGACTGCAAACAACAAACTAAGAAGTGAGCTCCTCATTTGAAGATTAGGAAAGGCATACGAAGTTGCTTTTCCTGAGGAGCCTGCAGGTTTGGAGTTTTTTGGCCCATTTGTCACCTTTTTTGTGGAGTGTACCCTGTGGAAATACCAGCAATACAGAGTTGGAATCTGGATCTGGATGAGACCTACAAGCAATGACTTTATAAAGAAGTCTATTTGCTGGAATATGGTAAAGAGGTCCATAAGATACTGTTCTGTGTAATTAATCTAAAATACAATTTATTGTTGTGATTTTCCCTGTGGGTGTGCAGAGTAAACTTTTTTTAATTTAGCTGGTGCTTTAAGTGTTTCCTTGGACTTACATTTCTGGTGCAAACAGGGCACTTGGGCAGGATTTGCCATATACCATTCCTCATGGTGCCTCTGCAGCTTAATGCATAACCTGTTGGGCTTTTCCCTGAAGATGTGATTGTTCTCTATGTTTTCCTGGCATGCTTTCTTCTGTCTCCAACCATGGAGGAACTGTTACAAAATTTTATGTGTCTAAGGTGGGGGCCAACTAGAAGCTAATTCAACTGCAACAGCCTAGCTAATGTAATTGCAACCCCTAAGAAATATGCCTAACATTAAGAACCTGGTCATAGAGGATGGCTTGGTGTCCTACTTCGTGGCTTTTGAGTGATATGCCACCCAAGAAAATTGGGAGAAATCAGAATGGACAAAAATCCTGTTATCCTAACAGGAAAGGCATTAGACATATGTGGACATTGAGGGAACTGATTTCACACATTGTGACAATCCTTAGAAAGAGCATTTGGCTTGGGCTGGGAAAAGTCTGGCATACAAGCCATACTATTTAATAATTTGATTTTTTAATGCTTACAAACCTATAATATCTCAGATTAATGATCTCATATAATTTAAAGCTATGGTTAGGGCATGATGACAGCAGCAAAGTGAAAATATTAGAAATTCTATCAGTAGACAGATTTGAGTTTTGCCTGGTAGAATAAGAAGATGGCTATTGGCAAGTGATCTTAAGAACTCTGACAAGCCAATCCCTTTAGTAGAATACTTATAGGTTAATGAGACAGTATTTAAAACTGAATTGTCTGCTTCTCAGTCTAATGTTCCAGTAAGAAGTGTGCCATCTTTTATGAAACAAAGTGCAAGTAGTTTATTCATTTGTTTCATATGTGGGAAAGGTTCACATTACTATCTTGTGCCATAGATGGGAGAAGGGATCACATTGCTAAATTCTATTTCACTAATACCGAACATAATGCTAGTGTCAGAAATGTGGAAACTGAAGTTGTTCCTAAGGAGCATGACAAGACTGCAGCCAGAATAATTTAGCCATAATTACACTACATGTATATTGCATTTCTTGAAGGAAGAGAAGTTCAAGCTTTGCCAGATTCTGGAATAGTGATTGTGTGTGTGGTGTGTGTGTGTGTGTGTGTGTGTGTGTGTGTGTGTGTGTGTGTGTGTGTGTGTGTGTGTGTGTGTGTGTGTGTGTGTGTGTGTGTGTTTATATGTATGTATGAGATAACATGCATTTATGGTGGTAAAAGGAATATCTCTTCATCCATGATGAAATTCAAACAGTCCTAGGAAAACTGTCACATCCTGTAGCTGCAACCCCTGACTTGACTCTTAATGCCATATTAAAAATAATTTTTCACCATTTGAAATCATTGTTGAAAATGCAAGAGTGAGGAGAATCTATAGACACATTGAAGCAGTCTGTTATACTAACCAAGAAAGAGATAAAGGGACAGCTTGATGCACCTATTCATTATAAGAATGGGGGAGTAAGACTGTGGTACTCATACAGAGGTCCAGAATCAAATCCAGCAAAAAGGAGTTGGTACAGAGTCTGAAAAATAGATAGAATTTGGTTCTGATTAGATAGTAAAAAGGATCCTGTTCATAGTTGTGTACTAGGTTAATGACCACTGGGGCCTTTTTAAGCCAAGCCATGCATCCCAAATCTCTGACAAGTTTTAGTACCCTTGGTAAGTGTAAGCCAGGGACTTGGGAGATAATACATTTATCAAGCAAGGGCCTGGGAGCTGAACTATTTACAGGCTGCCTTTTTCCATTAGAGATATAGGTTCCAAACCAGAAAAGAATTTCATATTCCCCATCCATTTGTTCAAGTTGCACTTGAATTGGGTTAGGGAGGAACTTTGCTTCTTGTGGATGGGTAGCCTGTTCCAGAGAAGCAGTAATCTCTGGAGTACATACCTGCCTGTTCAGAAGATTCTTTTTATATCACAGGCAAGGTTTAAGACTTTAGAACATGTAATTCTGGTACTGTATGTTTTGCAGATATGCAGGAGGTCCATCAGAGTGGGATCTGACAATGCCTTGTTTGTCTGCCATAGATCTCCCCTCAAGAGCCTGTAGAGAACAGAATACAGGGATAGGGTTTATAGAAGTTCATAGGAAAGTACTAGGCTAACTGCCCTTGTGGGCCATTTTAAGCCTAGCCAATTTACCTTTCAGAGTGCTTTGAGGTGGTCTGCATAGGACATGTTATTTATGACCTGTATTTTTAGTGTGGAACCTCTGTGGAAGTTCCTTTTGTTGGATGCTCCTGGTTAAGTAAATACCAAAGTGGGCATTGTACTCAATGATAGGTCTAATGAATGCCAAATACAGTGGAATAATGACCTCTATGGACCTAGATGCCATACCTTTATTTATAAGTTCATAAACATAGAATGATTTCCTTATTGTCATAGACACATGATAGTCAAAGGCTAGATTACTGTCTGCATGTGTCCCCAAGTCACTGACTACTGGGTTGACTAGTAGGGATGTGTTGTCAATATGATAGTTACCAGGGGTGGCTAACTTCCAAAGGATACAGTAGTTCATTTCTTGGCATTTAGTTTTAGTCCATGGCTCTGATACCAGTTATTTGTCTATGTCAGCCTTCCAGGTGAACATTAGTGTCAGTGGGGGATGCTATGACTGCTCTTAATTTGTAATTATCTGCAAATGTGGTCAGCCAGAGGCCCTTTATGTTGGCCATGACTTCAGAGAAGTTGATGCCAAAAAGGAGTGGTACCAAGACTGATCCTTGAGGACTCTGCTGGTGACTGGTCTTTTTGTAGAAGTGGACGCCTCAGTTCTAACTTCATGGGTCCTGTCTTTGATTCAGTTGGCTATCTAGTGGGTGACATACAGGTTTATGCCTAACCTCCTGAATTTGCCAACAATGCCCAAGTGGAGTATTGTGTCATATGCCTTGGCCAAGTCATGGTAGGCAGTATGAACTATTTTGCCCTTGTCCATTGCTTTGGTGACCTTCTCAAAGAAGTCCACTAGGTTGAGTAGGCATGACCTGCCCTTGACAAAACCAAACTGTGTTGGTTAAGTCCAGTGTCTGGAGATTTCCTATGTCATTATTGATCATTTCCTTGATAAATCACTTCACGATTTTACATATGAAGTGTTCTTGGCCTTAGAGAGAGAGAGCATTGAGAACGGGAGTTTTGTTTGATGGTATTTTCGAAGTGGTGGCTGGGGAATTGGGAAGAGGCTAAAGTTAGATGTGAATTGGTCTGCCAGTTGGTTTGCTATATCTTCTGGCTCAGTATAGGTGGCTCCATTAGCAATAAGCTCTGCACACAATTGTGTATTGCCTTTGTGGTTGCAGACATAGCTAAAGAATGCCTTGTGGTTGTCCTTGGCTTGGGGGGGCCACATTTACCTCAAATTTGGCTTTGGTAGACTTTATTTGTCCTCTGGGTTATTTGTTTAGTTTGATGGGAGCACCTTTATCCTGATGGGTGCTAAAACTACTAATTTTTGCTGATTTCTTCCTTCTCTTATACAGCCTACTGATGCGATTCCACCAGGGTGGATTGTTTTCTGAGTTAGTTCTGTACTTATTCGTGGTGATACAGCTGCCTGTAAGCAGATATTAGCATGTTTGTATAGGGTTTCAGGTGAACAGTTCCATGTAGACAGCAGTGTTCTCAGGGTTTAGAAGAGTTTGATATTTTGTCAGGTTATCACTTAATTAATTTATTTATTTATGTATTTACATTTGTTTACCAGGTAATTATCCGGCTGGGCTGGAAGCCCATTTTTAGCAGAGACCCAGGGAGAAAAGCTCCATACAGCATCAAGTTACAGTTATACATGGATATGGAAATGAATAAAATAAATACAATTTTATACAAAGAATTACAACAGAAAGATAGCACGAGTAAGATACAGAGGAAATAAAATCAGCCGGGAATAGCATGTACCAATAAAATGTAATAACATTATGGAGTGGAAATCAAATACAATGCAGGCTACTCTGAAATAACATTAAGTGAAAGCAAATATACATTGAGTATAAGCTAATATGAGGTAGGGTCAAATAGTTAAAAAACTCTAATTAGAAGCTGAAATAAAAAGAAAAAGGATCCTTAGTCTGGGTTAGAGCAAGGACAGAGCCAGTGTTTAGAAAAGTATTCTCTAAGAGATTTCTTGAATATGGAGGTGTTGTCAATAATAAGAATAAGTTGAGGTAATAGGTTCCAAGACTTGGAAATTTTGGTGGAGTATAGTGAGTCACCGAAACTGTTCATAGATTTGGTTACTTTTAAAAGTAGTTTATTAGAGGAACTTAGCTCCCTAAAGGTAGTGCTAGTGTGGATTAAATCTTTTAGGTCAGGGAAGTTATTAGGTTTAGTTACATGTAAGAGTGAGTTGGTTTAGTTGAAGTAAATGGGGAAACTCAATCCAGTTATGTTTTTTAGAGCTAAACAGTGGTGATCTCTGTAGGGAATGTTGGCTGCAAATTTAGCTATTTTATTGTAGCATGACTCTAATTGATAAAGATCAGTCTTACATAAGTTAGTGAAGATTTGAGAAGAGTAGAGAAAGGTGCATAGAAGGAATGACCTAGCAGTGGCTAGTCTGGAGGTACAAGCGAGATAGGGTTTAGCTATATAGAGTTTACCTAATTTTATATGTACTTTTTATAGTTATAGCTGTGTTTATCCAGTTTCAGTTGATTGTCAATAGTGATGCCAAGGGATTTGGTATGTTCAACTGGTTCAGTAGCAGTTTGGTTGGACGAAAAGATGATGAGTGAATGGTTTTTGTAAGTCGTATTGTTTTTGTAGAAGACCATAAGTTTAGTTTTTTTAGGGATGAGAATAAGATTATGTTCAGCTAGATATGACTCCAAGTCTAACAAAGAATGTTGTGTTTTTTTTCCTGAAGTTTGAGGTAAGTAGGGGCTGAGCATATGAGGAAGGCATCGTCAGCATACTGAATTATGGTGACATGCCTAGTGGCTGTAGAAGCCATGGTAAATGTTTAGATTTGGTACAAATTTTCCTAATGGGAGCCAGGTTGTTGAGAATATTCAGGAAGGCAACATTGAAGTATTGGACTGCATGATCAAGCTGAAGGGTTTTTAGGGGGTGCCAGTCATACTGTTGGAGAAGAGAATTAAAATCGGAGAAAAGTTATTTTTGTTGCAAATACATTTGAAAATTATGTTATTGGGGGAGTGGAATTTTTTATGGAGGATGAATGTTAGTGTATGGTCACTGAGGGTATCAGGAAGGCAGCCGGCAATATAATTGAAGTTAGAATTATAAGAATCCAGTCAAAAATGGAACTCTTGTTTGTATGTTTGTCAATTCTGGTTGGTGAGTGAATAGTGTGAGTGAAATTATAGAGGTTTATGAATTTAGAGAGGTTTTCAGATGAGGGTGTAAGCCAGTCTAGTTGAAGCCACCAAGGACAATAGTTATTTGTGTGATGTTTGAAGATATCCAGTAGAGTAGATGTTCTATAATGGATATGTTGTTACCTGGGGAGAGAGAAGTTGCTATGATGTTTAGGGTTTTGTGGGTGTTGATTTTGAGATGTGAAACTAAAAGTTCTAAGTTGGCAAGGTCTGGGGGGTACAGTAGATTTGTTGCAGGTTGAGGGTGATGTTGGAAAAGATAGCAACTCCTCCACCACATTTTTTTTATTCTGTTGAAGCGAATGATATTATAGCCAGTGGATAAAATTTCTTGATCATTAATATGTGGTTTGAGTTAGGTTTCAGTTACATTAGCAATGTCTGGGGAGTCCATGGCAACCTGGAATTCTTCTGTTTTATTAAGTATACTTCTTAGATTGAAGTTAATTATGAGAAAATCAGATTTATTGGCTTTAATAAAAGGAGTATTGGCAGAGTTGTGACATTGGAAAGGGGAGAAATGTTGTATGTTGGTGGAAAGGGGACCTGGGTTTGGTTGGACGTCTTCACACAATTTAATATAAGTGAGGGAGTAAAGTAATAGATTAGATAGCTTTTGAAACAGACAATAGTATTTGAGGGGGGTATTACATGTGTTTTGGAGGGGACATATTTAAAAGATGATAGTAGTAAAACATTTGTACTGTAAATGTTAGGAGTGATAGTAATATTTGAGTTCATCAGACTAGAATTAGAATACAGTGGAAGAGTAGGAGATAGGTAGTGATAAATGTGGAGTGAAGTATAGGAGGTTATTGTGTAAGTAAGTACTAGGATACAAAGTAGGCAGGACAAGAAACCAGGAAGAAGAAAAGAGATGAAGTAGTATTGGATGGAACTGAAATAAAGAAGAGGGGTGTGGTGAGGGGTTAAGGGATAGATATGAGTGGCTTAGTTAGGGTTACTGTACCAGAAATACACTCAGTGCTCAATAGTTTCACTAAGAAGGAGAAGCAAATATGCCCATTATATTGAGAGCAGAAAAGGAGGAGAGGGAGGGGGCAGGTAGGGGATTACAGCTTTCCAGTTAGCATGCATGCCACAGTATAAACAGCAGACTGATAGAGAGAAAACACCAAAATATCCAGAAGACCATAGGGACATACACAAATAAAGGTCTTGTGTTAGTTGCTTTTCTGTAAATTTGATTGGATGAGCTGGATTTTCTGTGTGTTTGATTGGATGACAGGAAAGCTTACAGACATGAATGGTCACCAGAGGCACGGGTCAGAAAGTTAAATGTGAAAGCTTAATCCAACTGCGAAAACAGAAAGAAATACAAAAATCTGTTTGATAATGAATGATAGAGCAGTTTAGGTGGAGGGATACCAAAATATTAAAGAGTGGAGGGATCCCAGCTAGGAAATGAGAGAGAACAATAGGAGTATAGTACGTAGAATATGTAGGCGAAAATAGAGCAAAGTGTAATGGCAGTATTAAAAGGCAAATATCCTTTGAGAAAAAACATAGCAGCAAAATAGAGACAAAGTACACCATAACAATTATGAAAGCTGTACATACTAAGAAGAAAAAAGCAGAGTCAGCAAAAACAATTAGTATTCCATGTGGACAATTAACAAATAGCGTACTCAGGAGATGTAAGTGAAACAAAACTAGCAGGCTGTTACTAATAAATACAGATATAAACATTACTAACTGATACAAAATGAATTCCCTAAGGAATACTCTTATAACTCTCATGAAAACTGTTAGTCTGGCATACGGAAATAACTGCTAAACAGAGCCAGAGTGTAGACTAATGAGGTATCTGCACGTGCACATGGTTAGCATGTCTAGTAAACAACAACAGAAAAATACAGAGCCATAGCTAGGGAAATTAAAAGACATAGTGTCTAAATAAGAAAAGACCAAAATATTCCAGTAGGAGAATATACAATACAATAGCACTAAAAAGTATAAACTGATATATAGCTTATGTGGTGAGCAAGCTATAACAGGATGCTGGACTAATCAGTAATGTATTGGGAGAAATTTAAAAATGGCATCCCAGTCACCAGGGAACCTAAATAGCTTAGTGTAATCCAATTGGGGGAGGAGGGGCAATGCAAACTGCTGATAACGGTGACATTAACTAAAGTAACAATAACTCAGTGCAAAACAGCTGATGTCACACCAAGATAAAGAGAGAAAAATGTCAGCAAAAATTTATCAGCCAAAAAACTGCCGAAGGTAAGAGTTAGCTGGAATAAGTGTGCAAAAGGCTGCTGGGTTCTAACTTAGTTAGGGTTAATATGCCAGAAATACACTCAGTGCACAATAGTTTCAGTAAGAAGGAGAAGCGAATATGCTTGGTTATATGGAGGGACGAAAAGGAAGAGTGGGAGGAGGGAAGGTAGGGGATTACAGCTCTCTAGTTAGTGTGCACACCACAGTAGAAACAGCAGACTAATAAATAGAGAGAAAACACTAAAATATCCAGAAGACAATAGGGACATACACAAATAAAGGTGTTGTGTTAGTTGCTTTTCTGTAAATGTGATTGGAGAAGCTGGATTTTCTGTGTGTTTGATTGGAGGACATGAAAGCTCATAGACACGAATGGTCGCCAAAGGCTTGGGTCAGGAAGTTGACTGTGGAAGCTTATCCAAACAAATAAAGGTCTTGTGTTAGTTGCTTTTCGGTAAATTTGATTGGAGGAGCTGGATTTTCTGTGTGTTTGATTGGAGGACATGAAAGCTCATAGACACGAATGGTCACCAGAGGCTAAGGTCAGGAAGTTGAATGTGAAAGCTTATCCAAACAAATAAAGATCTTGCATTAGTTGCTTTTCTGTAAGTTTGATTGAAGGACAGGAAACCTCACAGACACGAATGGTCACCGGAGGCTCGGGTCAGGAAGTTGAAAGTTTAATAGTAGGAAGTTAGCCATACAGTAGTTTCCTGAACATTCCAGGGTTAACTTGTGTTCCGGATTTTATTTCTACTTCAAAGGAGACCATTTTGTGGTTTGACCTCACCAGAGAGGGCACTACACTAGGGGGTGTGCAGTGCTGTCCCTTTTTAATGAGGACCAACTCCAGTATGTTTGCACCTCCGGTCACAGTATTGACAATCTGGTACAGGGAGTTTGTGTTTACAAAACCCAGGAATCTCTGTGTCTGTATGTTTTGTGTCATATATGATTCTCAGTTAATAGTGGGGTAATTAAAGTTGCCCATGAATATGGTATTGGGTTTGATTGTAAGTGTTTCCAATAAACCTTAATTTGTTATGGGTTTCCTGGTTCATAGAGGGGGACCTATAGCTTCCAAGGAAGTGGTATGGGATTTTGCCTATGGTAATTTGAACATGGAAACACTCAAGTGCATCATCCTGTTTGACCAGCCTTGTGGTATATTTATTTTTGATGTAAACTGAGACATCTCCAACTTTATTTTATTTATTTTTATTTTACATTTTTTTTACTGGGAAGATCTGACTGGACACAAGTCCTTTTTCAGCAGATGCACTGGAAGAAAAGCCCCACATAAGCATAAAATTTACAAATACAAATAAATCAACAGTATAGAGTACAATAAGAACCTTTACAATTACATCAAATGTGAAAGGCAAACAAAAAAGCAATGTATATTTATAGTTAGTATCTAGACAGGGTATGAGAGTGTAAAAGGAAATGATGAGATTGATAGAGAGGACCATTATTACTGTTTGCAGGTAATACGAACTTAGCACCTGAGATTAGAATGTAGGTAGGTTAGCAAATTAAGGGTTACGTTAGCTAGTGCTTGTACAAGAACAGAGCCAGGTATTTACTAGGTGAGTTTTTAGCATTATTTTAAACTGAACTAAGGAAGTAGTAGACAATATATTGATAGGCAGTGTGTTCCATATTTTTAGGTATGAAGTTGGAGAAGAGAGATTCTCCTGAGGCATTATTGACTTTAGTTACGTCTAATAGGAATTTATTGCTGGAGCGGAGAATCCTATTATTAGAATGGGGGTGTAAAACATTTTGAAGTGTAGGAGTTTTCTCTGTCTAATTCAGAATTTTATGGGGTAGAGTAAGTTGATTAAAGAGTAAGAGCTGAGGAAGTTCCAACCAGTTAAGCTGCTTTAGTGTTATACAGTAATGTGATCTATAAAGAGAGTCTGGCAAACCTGGCTGTATTGTTGTAACAGGAGTCCAGTTTAGCTAAATCAGTCTTTCTAAAGTTACGAATTGGTGAGGCATAGAGAAGTGTTGAGATGAGGTGTGTACATGTAAGGGTGGATTTTGAGTTTTTTGTAAGAAACTGCTTATTTCTGTGTAGAACAATTTTGTATGCACTTTTTTATGATCGGGGAGATGTGGATATCAAATCTCATATTACTGTCAATCTCTACACCTATAAGTTTAATGTGAGTTTTGGGTGAGATAATGGTCTTGTTCTTGGACAGAATATTAAATGTGGGACATGGTGCAGTGGATCTAGTAGGTTGGAAAAGAATAAGTTTTGTTGGGATTTAGAATTAGGTGGGAATTAGTAAGCCATGCTTTGAATGAAGAAAAATAATCTTGTGTTAGTGAGTGAAGTTCTGGTAAGGAAGAAGCAGTACATTTTAGTGTGGAATCATCTGCATATTGGATGATAAAAGCATGTAGTGTGGAAGTATGGAGATTGTTAGTAAAGAGGGAGAATAGTAAGGGTCCAAGGATGGAGCCTTGGCGAATCCCTAGGGTTACAGGAAGAAGAGAGGAGAAGTCACTTTGCCATTGAGTTGACTGCTGGTGTCCATATAAATAGCTTTGGAACCAGGCAACGGAGGATTGACTTAGATTCAGATCTGAAAGAACATTAATTAGTTTAATATGTGAGACTGTAAAAAGGGGAAGAATCGAAGTATGGCATGGATTGACTGCAAAAAAGCATTTGATAGTATCCCACATTCATGGATAAAAGATTGCTTAAAAATGTATAAGATACATCCTACACTGATTGAATATGTTACAGTGACCATGAAACCATGAAACAATGGCAAACCGCTTTGCAATTAAACCATGATAAAGGACAAATTATTATCCCAGGGATAAAAAATGCAAAGGGGGATATTCAAGGGTGACTTTTTGTCATTGTTGCTGTTCTGCCTTGCCCTTAACCCATTAAGCTGTTTACTTAATGGCTTAGATCATGGCTACAATTTGACTCCTAGAAATCAAAAAAGTCTAAAGACCTCTCATATTTTATTTGTCGATGATTTAAAACTGTATAGCTCATCAGATGAGGAACGGAAAGCACAGCTGCAGGTTGTCAAAACCTTTTCAGATTATATATTAGAATGTCATTTGGCCTTGATAAATGTGCAAAAGCAACCTTAAAAGCAGGAAAACTGCAGCACCAGGAAAACATCAGTTTGGGACAAGAATGTGATATAAAAGAACTTGAGCAAGAGGGAGTGTATAAATACTTGGGAAGTGATGAAGGATCAGCAATAAAACACAAACAAATGCAAGTAACTTTCTTGGGTGGCATAAGCTATGGTACCTTGCTGGCTAGGCTTACGTAGGCTCTTGGGCCGATAGCCTAGTACCTACCTATGAACCTATACGTAAAACGTAGTAAGGAATACTTTAGAAGACTTAAATTAATCCTGAAAACAGCATTGACATCTAGGAACAAGATCCAAGCAATAAACCAATTTGCTCTTCCTTTCCTAAGTGATTGATTGGCCCCAAAACTTGTTGGATACATTAGATATTAAAACAAGAAGGATGCTTCATGCTCACCAAATGATTTATAAAAATCGGTGTATACCAAGATTATATATTCCTCGTTCCGAAGGAGAAATGGGCCTCTTTGAAATTGATTACATGTACAGATCTGCAGTCATGGGACTACACACATATCTGCTGACCTCAAGAGTGAATGGGGAGAATAAATCTAAGATGACTTCCCTGCTTAATCTAGCAGAAGCATATTGACATCAGGCAGGAATGAAAATCAAACCGGAAGTGGATAGAAATCAGGCAGTAACTGAATGTGCCAAAAAACAAAAGAAAGAATATAAGGTGAAGGATCAGATGAAAAGGCAAAAAATGTGGAAAATGCATAAATATAGTTGCAAGTATAGAAATCTTCTGGAAGAACCTCGTGTTGATCAGGAATGAATGCAGGAACGGTTAAGGAGAGGTGAATTCAAACCAAGAGATGAAAGGTTAATATTGGGGGCTCAAGATAGTGGGTTATGTACACACTGGTTTACAAAGTCTATTGAACATGTGGGAGAAACAGACAAATGTAAGTTTTGTAAAACCAAACTGGAAATGGTCGCACACCTCGTTGCTGGTTGTGACATATTAATGGCAGAAAGATTGTATACTGAAAGGCACAGTAACATGGCGAGATTGTTGCACTGGGGATTGTGCAAACATTATGGTTTTGAACTGGCTGAAAAGCACTGGAAACATGAGCCACAAAGCATCATAGAAAATGAAGTCTGCATCACATGGAATCATCCATTACCAACAATTCAAAAGATAGAAGCTAGAAAACTGGATATAGTGGTCCAGGAAAAGAAGACAAGAGTACCATTGATCATTGAAATCACCACACCCAGTGACTAACAGTGTCCTGTGCACAGAGAGACATAAAGTTACAAAATATCAGGATCTGCAAGCAGAAATGAGAGCAATGTGGAAGAAAGATACACAAATATTTCCAATAGTAGTAGGAGCAATGGATCTTATAAAAAAGAGTCTAAAATCTTATTTATATATGCTGCCAATACATGTAACTCTGTCCGAACTGCAGAAGGAGTCATTACTGGGCACATTGCGGGTGCTGCGAAGAGCACTTTTGGCTGACATCAAAGAGTGAAACAATACTAATTTCATGAACTTTAATCATACTTTGACATAGGAATGGGGTCCATTCCTGTCATGGTATTAGAAACCCAAAAGACTTGGAGAAATAAAAAAAGGGTGAGAACATGTCAAAGGCTTTTGAAAGGCCAAGAAAGACAGCAGATACACATTTCTCATTGTGTTGGTTTACTGTGTTGGTGAAAGACATTAGAGCAGTGGTAGTACTGTGAAAGGGACAAAAGCCATGTTGAGTGTTTGATAGAAGTTTGAGTATGTAAGTAGTCCATAATTTGAGTATGTATATATCTCTCTAGAAGTTTAGACAGAGGGGATAGAATAGTAATAGGTGGTAATTGGTCAGTTCTGTAGAAGGGGTGTATATTATATAAGCGAACACAATGAATTGTGAACGCTATATAATTGACCCACAGTCCCAGAAAACCCAAAATGTCGAACACACGGATCAGCAATTTTTTTCCCAGGGAAAAAAATCACTGATCTGTAAAAAAAAAAATTCAAAACACAAAATAAAGTGGGGGGGCTTCGCCCTCCACACCCCCCTACTTAAGTATACCAACTCCAAAATCACACCACAGTGGAGGAAATGGCACAGTCCCAAAAACGGCCCAGTGATTTTTTTCCCTAGGAAAAAAATTGTTGTTCTGTGCTTTTGGTATTTTGCCATTTTGCATAATGACATTCGACTAAACAGTGTTCGCAATTCATTGTGTTTGCTAAAATAATAGGGACCCCTGTAGATGTACCCCACTCTGTGTAATTGAATAATATAAGAGAATTTCCAAATCTCTGGGGCTAGATTTAAATACATAGATCTGTTAATAAGAATGGCTATAGGGCAGGCTATATCTTTAGCTGCATTTCTAAGAAAATCAGCTGGTAGTTTATCTGCAGACAATGTTTTGGGTTTGAGTTTTTGAAACAATTTTTTTATCATGGCTGTAGAGACTGGTTGAAAGGTAAAGGTGGTATTATTATATGATTTTGTTCTATGTTGGGAGAGGAGTTCTGAAGGTTGATGAGGGTTTGGATGGACTAGTAAAGTATTTATTAAATTGCATAGCTATGTATTCTGAGGTGTTTGTAGTAGTTGGGGACGGTATACTTGATTTACCTGGAAAGAGGATGTTATTAGTAGCTGCCCAGAACTTTTGTGGGTTGTTTTGATGCTTATTTTGGATGTTGTGGTAGTAGTTAATCTTATCCTGTTTAACTAGTCTCTTTGCTTTATTTCTGAGTTCGTGGTATGCTTGTTTTGAGGTTTGGGACCTGATTTTTATGCCACTGGTCCCAGGCTTTGTCTGTAATTTTCAGTAATGCCCTTGTTTCCTTTTCTTAGCCAAGGGGCAAAATTAAATTTAATTCTGATAGTTCTGGGAGGGGCATGTGAGTTTAGAATGTCTGGGAATGTAGAGTTAAAGTTGTTAACAGCTTCTTCTAGGTTTAGTAACTTGAATAGTGCCTAATTACAACTTTTAAGGGTAGATGTGAAATTGATGGGGTTAAATTTCTTTTGTTCCTAATTAGATGATAAGCAGTGGGTTTTGCAAGATACATACAATGCCTTAGTAGAAAGGTTGGTAGATAGTCAATGAGGCCATCTGGGAGATGGCTGGATTGAAAGAAGAGGGCTGGTCTATTTACTAATATCAAATCGGGGACGGAGTGCTTTTGGATGACTTATCAAGTCTGGTGGGAGATTGTGATTTGTGTGAATTCATGCAAGTTTGTTGCTCGCCAGGTCAAGAAGAAACAGGCGAACATTGTGGGTTCTTGTTCAGGCAGCTTTATTATATACAAACACATCATAAACAAAGCTAAGTAACTTTAACTTATAAGCAAACTAGCTATCATGAAAATAGATGTTAACACTCTGGTTGCACTTTCAAAATGGCACAGGAGATAATGTGCTTGGAATTTATATGCACACAGACTTTAGAAATGCTTCTTAAAGGTATAGCACACCTGTTATTCTACATCCTCCCTCTTTGAGAAATGAGTTAGGTATTGTCACTGATATTAATAAACATGCAATTTACACAGGAACAATTTTCATCATGCAATTATACAAAGTTAGGTAGATATTTACAACCATGTCCAAATTGCTGTGTATTTCGCACTAGGCTTTGAGGTGAGACCATATCGTGTGACATAAAATTTGGGATCTGGTTTAGCAACTGGAATTGCCTCTGCTGATTGTTCAATCTTAGGAACCTTGGGACCATCTGCCCGAACAGTTTCAGGAGTCAAGACACATTCTGGAACAGGAATATCATCTGGATTGCTCTGAGAGTTAGTCTTTATCATGGAAACAATGTTGAAATGTCGATTCTGCTACAGGAAGATGTTTGCGATTTCTCCTGTACTCCACACCCTCATTTTTAACAAAATAGGATCTCGGCTCTGCATATATACTGTTTGTAACCTCATTGTCTCTCCTTCTTTCAATAGACGAAGAAATCTACTTGATTTGTCATAGCTGGACTTTTGAAAATAATGCTTTTTAAATAACTGGGCTCCAATGGCTTTGTTGTTTTTAGCTTTAAGCCTCAATAAACTAGAACTTATAGGCAATGTTGTTCTGGTTTGCCTGGATAAAAGTCTCTGAGCAGGTGAGCCAAGTATATCATCACAGGGTGATTCTGAGACTGAGTAAATTAAAAAAAAATCAGTATTATCACGCTTTGACTTCTCAAGTAATTGTTTTGCACATTGTACTGCACGTTCAGCAAGTCCATTTGACTGTGGATACTCTGGACTACTAGTAACATGTATGAAGTCCAACTCTCTTGCAAATTTCTGAAACAATTGACTGGTAAATTGGGCACCATTGTCAGAGATTCATTTCTGTGGACTGCCATGGACTGGGAAATGGCATTTCAACTTAGTGATGACTGTAGTAGAAGTTAGATTAGGTAGTAGATCGATCTCAAACCAATTCAAATAAGATTCTACCAGTACTAAGTAATGTTGATTGTTCCACTCAAATATGTCAGTAGCTACTATTGAGCAAGGTAGTTCAGGTATTTGATTTAGCTGAAATGGCTCTTTTTGCAAATGTGGTTTAGTACTATTACATACTAAACAGGAAGAAAGTACTCTATCAATATCTTTCACTAGAGAAGTCCAAAACACAAGTCCTCTCACCCTTCTCTTAGTAGATTCAGAACCTGGGTGACCATGATGCAAAATCTGGATATACTCTTGTTGTAAGGAAGGAGGAACAACAATTTTAGGACCTTTGAAAATAATGCCATCTTCCATCAACAACTCATCTCTGTAAGGAAAGTAAGGTTGCACATCGAGCGGTACACTAGATTGCTTTGACAGCAATCCAACACTGATGTAATGATTGAGCTTTTGCAAAATTGGGTTAGTCATTGTATGGTCTTGTAGCTCATCAAGTCTTGTGGTAGAAAAATTACGCACTTCCATGACATCAAAGTCAAAAGTCTCTGCGTCAAGTTGTTCTGTTGTATTTCTTGGTGATCTGGATAAGGTATCAGCCAAATAAAGAAGTTTGCCTTTCGTATAGACCATTTTGAAGTTGTACTTTTGCAATGTAAGCATCATTCTTTGTAATCTCGCTGGAGCTGAATGCATAGGCTTCCCCAAAATAGTAACTGAAAGTTGATGATCAGTTTCATTCTGGATATCTTGATCATAGATAATCATGAAATTGGAACATGCAAACACTATTGTCAAACAGTCCTTCTCAATCTGGGCATACTGCATCTCAGTCTGGGTAAGTGTTCTAGATGCATAGGCTACTGGCCTGCCTTCTTGAAGAATAACTGCACCTAAACCAAATATGGAAGCATCACAGGAAAGAGTTACTGGTTTGTTGACATTATAGTACCTTGATGTTGCTGGGGTAGCAATTTTCTGCTTAAGAACTTTAAATGATTTCTGGTGCTGTTCTAGCCATGACCAATGTAACATTTTTACATGGGAACTCTCTCAAAGGTGCTGTCAGTTCACTGCAGTCTGGTATAAACTTGCCAAAATAATTGACCATACCAAGAAAACATTGTAGAGCTTGCACATTATCTGGTGCTGGCATTTCCAGAATGGCTGCTTGTTTGGATGGGTGACCCAGGGGCGGCTCGTGCTATAGGACTGCAGGACTGCAGCCCCCTCCCCACCTGTAAAAAGAAAAATAATTGCATCCCCCCACTGTAGAAAATGAAAAGAAGATAAAAATTCACGAGAGTCTCGGAACTCATGCATGCGTGCTGAGTTCCTGACTGCTGTGTTAGGCAGTCCAGACCTCCACGCACACATGTGTGCTTACGTCCTGAACTTCAGACTGCTCATTTAGAATGTTCGGATAGGGAAGGAAAGAAACTCCGCCCTGTGGAGGACTTAGCTTGCAGAGGACAGAGTCAGGGAGGCTGCTACAGAGGATCGGAAGGTAGGGTGTGTGTGTGTGAAATGTCCCAGTTGCTACATGGTGGTGGGTAGAGACTAAGGCTTGACCCCTGTACCTTGGGCCCAACTGGCAAGAGTCTGAATTCCCTGCTCACCACCATTTGTAAAACATTTGCAGATTTTTGCCTCATATTTGTTCTGTTCTGTTCCTCATAAAATCTGTGGTTTCTGTATTTTTGTTACTTAACACAGCCAATAGTGCAGTGGTGCAGTGGTAGCATTGTTGCCTGACAGCTACAGGTTGTCTGGTTTGATTCTTGGCTGGGGTGCCTTCTGTGTGGAGTCTGCATGTCCTCCCTGTGTTTGTGTGGGTTTGCTCTGGTGTTCTCAGTGGATATTTGTCCCTATTTTTGGACTGTATTCCCCCATTATTGGCTTCGTCCAGGTTTTTTGTGCCAAGGTTGAGAGCTATGGTGATAACGGAATTCACTGAATATGTTTGGGGGCTGTATTCCCCCATTATTGGCTTTGTTCAGGTGATTTGTGCTAAGATGTTGACAGCTATGGTGAGAACTGAATTCACTAAATGGTAGCCATTTAAGTTTCAGTCTTCCTTTCTTTCATAAAACAGATGATTTGGCATAGTGGTATGTTGCTCTGACTGTTTTGCACAGGGTCCTGGGTTCAATACTTGGCAGTGAAATGTATGGTGGTAACACAGCATTTTATTCTAACAACTTTCCAACATTATACAAGCAATGTTTAAAATGTGTCCTTGTTTTTTGGTCTTTTGCCCCCTCCCCCCAAATGTTGGATTTTTCCAGATTTCTTGTGCTGCAAAGTTCAGAGATGCAGCTGAGTGTCAAGTAGATTTTACAAGAAGCTGAGAGCTGCAGGGGAACAAAAGTTTAGTGCTGCTTATTCTGAGTCTGCTTGCATTGTTAATAGCACAATAGGTAGTGTACTTGCTTTTGATGCAGAAGGCTGTGGGTTCTACTCCCACAGTAGATAGATGCATTGCTGACACTGTGCTGTATTGTAAAGGGGGTGGATGCTGCAGTCCTTTTTGGTGAAGATACCTAGTAACTATGAATCTGTTATCAGTTTGCCATCCATTCCCTATTGCAATATTACTAGCTTATCGTTTTTTTAATGCAACTTAGGCAATTTATTCCACGAGGGCAACAGGCACTTTATTTGTAGATGAACCAAAGAAATATAAAGTTGTTTGCTAGCAGCAACCTCTTCATTAGTTACAGATTTCTTTAATGTGGAATTATTTAGATGACTTTTACTTCTTCAGAGATTGTGCATATTTACTGATACTGGTGGACTGTAGAAGTTTGAGTAGACTTTTATGATAGAAATGTTCTGAATTTGGGCAGTTTTGTCGTTATTGGTGCATGCATATTGTTTCATTGTTTACTGGAAAAATGTTCTGAATTGGGCAATTTTGTCATTATTGGTGCATGCATGTTGTTTCATTGTTTACTGGAAAAATGTTCAAAACAAAATTCAAACACCCTCTAACAACTGTACTATATTGTACAAGGAATATAATTTAATACAATCAGGAAGGTGTATCAAAGACCACATATATGTTTCGTGTCCAAGGGGCCTATGATTTGAAAACAGCCCAAAGTTAATCTTCATCTGCCACTGGCAAAATGTATTTTCTTTGAATGTGGGTTTCAATGCTGTTTCAATGAATGTGAGTTTCAAGGGTAGAGAAGTTTTAATGTTAAGTCTGTTTTCATTGTGAGATTGCATTGCTTTATTTAGCAGATGTCTTAGTGTTTGTGCTGTAAAATGCAAAATAAAACTTTCAAATGAAGTCCAAATCATCGTAGAAGTAAAGCAGTATGCACATTAGTGTTTATGGTAAATGGGGTGAAATAGCCAAGTAATGGTTCATTAGAATGGCTGCAGGGGGGAGGCTCCATTCGACCATGATTTTGTGAGGGGGAAGGGTGGCAAACTCAAAGACAGCCCCGGTTGAACTATACCTCTCAACTGCCCAGATTTTCACAGAATGAATAGATTTTTGTTTCTTATTTTTGGTTTGTTCCTCATAAAATGTGTGGTTTTCTGGCAAATAATTTAGAAATTAGGTCAGTAAATAATGACAGACACTGAGTTTCAGACTTCATAAACTTCAGAAAAATGCATGCTAAAGCAAGACCTGTTATTCTATCAATTGTCTCAGTTTATACAACCATTTATAGTACTGTTTATATATTCCCCCAGTATATTTGGCCTTGTCCAGATTTCCTGCATTAACAGGTTGAGAGATATGTGCAAATAAATTGCTTTATAGAATTAGGCATATCCAAACCTCTCAACTGTCCCTGATTTTGGCTCAAAATGTTGCTCTTCCCCTAATAATCCCGCTGCAAAATGGCAATTTTGGAAGAAATCGTGGAGGGCTTACAATTAAGAAATAACTGTAATAATCAGAGTTATAGATTACTTTTATTTCAGAAATGCATGTAGATTGTTTTATTTTATCAGCTGTTCAAGTTAGCAGTACTAATATTAAAAAATATCCCTTCTTTGACAGGTTCCCAGCTGTATTGTGTGGCTATTTTATATTTTTGCATCACATTTTTGGTCCATTTTTCATAAAATTGTGTTTTTTTGGCAAATTAGTGGCAAATCATTGAAGACTGAAGTTAGAAAATAATGACAGACATTTGAGATTCAGATTTCATACCTTTCAGAAAATTCATACTAATGCAAGACCTACTATTCTATTATCTTTCTAAGTTTATAAGAGCAATATTTAAACATTGTCCTCATTTTGGGGCCTTTGTCCCACTTCTATGTATGGCTATGTCCATATTTCTTGTTCTGAGGTTGAGAGGTATGACAAATGTGTCAGGGCCATCACAGTCAGCCAGAGACATTTCAAACTGTGACATACTTGTTGCACCCCACTCCCCCATGTAGTGACTCTGGATGTGTCCAAGCAAGACAAGGAGCAGTTATGCAGTGTAAATGTGCAGAGTATCCACCCATCCAAGGTAGACACAAGTGCTATTTTTATTCTGTCCTTGATTTTGCAGAATGTTCTGGTTTCTGTCATATTTGTATACTGTTGATTTATGCTTATTATTACTCAGAAAGTGCCTGTTGCTCTGTGTTTAAGTAGCAATGCTTTAATGACCATCAGGTAAGCTTGTCTGAGATTGTAAGATGCAAGTAAGCTTTAATAAGCATACTGTTAAAGAATTGCCAACATTGAAAGCCTTTCTGTTGTTGCCATGCAGAGAATACTTACCTAACTAGATAATGTATAAGCCTTGGGTATTGAAATGCATATGAAAGTATTTGTAATAAAGGACAGGATTACATTATTTTAAGAAGCTCATTACATTTGTTGGAGACTTGCAGTCATCTTTGCAGGCTTTACCTGTAAACCAAACAGAATGCCAATCTATCATATGTGGTCCATTACCTGTACAGTAATCCTTTAAGCAATGTATCTTGAGCTTGTTTGCTTTTCATTTTTTACTTTGATCATGTTTTCCCCATGAAACAAGTAGATAGTTGTCAGGCAGCAGGTCTTTTTTGGATAAGAAACATTTTTACAAGTGGGGGTATCACAGAGATTGCTACTTTCAGCATGTTGCTTGGTACTTTAATAAAGCTGAATATACATTATAATTAGAACTAGGGTGGCCACGGTGGTGCAGCGGTTAGCATTGCCACCACACAGCAAGAGGTTCTCCAGTTCAATTCTTGGCTGGGGTGCCTTCTGTGTGGAGTCTGCATGTCCTCCCTGTGATTGCGTGGGTGTCCTCCGGGTGCTCCGGTTTCCTCCCACATTTCAAAGATATGCAGTAGGTGGATTGGACACTCTAAATTGGCCCTAGGTGTGAGTGTGTGCATGTGTGTGTGCCTTCTGTGGAAGGTTGGGCACCAGGCTGGCAACCTGACACCATAAAACTCCACTGCCAATCATGAGCGGACAGATGATCCGCTGTGGCAACCCCTAACTGGGAAAAGCTGAAAGAAGAAGAAGAATATACATTATAATTAGAACTGCAGTGTAAGGAGAAGTGGTTTGAGTTGAGTGCTGCTTGTTTTTCTTATACTTGATTTTGACTGGCATTCCAGTAATGTATTTAAAAAGTAATTTATTTTTTTCATGCCTCACAACCTTTTTGTTTCCATCTAGCTATTAAGTAAACTGTCATGCAGCCAATGCATTGAAATATTTTTTTCTTCTACACTTCATTTTGTCTTGATTGAACTCTCATAATGATGGTTTGGCACCCAGGGCAGCGTATTTAATTAAAGTTGCAGTTTTTGTGGTTTTGAGCATAGCTCCTCCCCTTTCTAGTTGGCCACACTCCTTCCCATTGACCCCACCTATTCAACTGTCTCCTGCAGCCCCCCTTTGATTTGAAGTCACCAGTCCCCACATCATGGGTCTGGTCTCAAGCCAATACTTGTAAATAAATGACCTACATATGTAACTTCTGGTAGTCTGAATTTGCACTTCAGGGGATTGAGATTTAAGTTCACTTCATGTGCTCTGTCTAGAACTGTCTTAAGATTTCTGTCATGCTCTGCCTCACCATTGCCTCTGACCAATAAATCATTGACTATTATGACACAAGGATAACCTGAAAAAATTGCTCCATTGCATTGCACTCTGAAAGACTTCACTTGCAGAATTTACTCCAAATGGCATCCTGAGGAATCTATATGTTCTGAATGGGGTACTGGATGTAGTCAGTAGTAAATATTTGTGATCAAGCATCACTTGCCAGAGTGAACTATTTGTATCAAAGACAGAAAAAACTGGCAAACGGTATCAGGACTGCAACTTCTTCGACTGTATGCATAAGATGATGCAGTCTCTTCAATGCTTTGTTCAAATCTCTTGGGTCAATGCATATTCTGATTTCATCTTAGCCTTTTTTATGAGCTGCTACCATGGACGACATCCATTGGGTAGGTTCTGCAACTGGACAAATTACACCTTGTTGCACCATTTTATCCCACTGAGCTTTGACTTTATGCTGCATAGTTATGGGAACTCTTCTTACTGGTCTGAACACTGGACTGATCTCTGGGTCTAGTTTCATAGAATATACCACTGGAAGTTTGCCCAACTGTCATTGAAAACATCAGCATACTCTGAATAAATAGTGCTAGTGAAGCTGGAACTGGGACACATGCTTATTTGATAAACTTATTTGGTAAAAGTAAGCAGTTTCATTCTCAAACTGTCCTTAAGACCCAATAATGACTGCACAGGTCTTGAAACTACATAGAATAATAGGCTATAACAGTTCTTGGCTACATAACATGAAAGCACTACTGAGCCTTTAGTTTGAATTTCTTCACCTCTATAAGCAATAAGTTTCACACAACTAGTCACATTGAGTTGTTCACCAGCTCTGACCTTTGCAAAAGTATCTGCAGACATAGCATTACACTTTGAACCAGTGTCTATTTTGAGCTTGGTGGATTTACCATTGATCTGAACAGAACAAAATACTGCATTTCATGCCAATAAATCTAGTGCATCAATCTTTTCACCAATCACTGACACACCATTTACATAGAAAACAGACTGTTGCAGGTTTACTTGATCAACTTGCTTTTTTGAGTGACCCTTCTTTGTACCTGTGTTAGTTCTACTTGATTTACAAAATCTTTGAAAATGGTTCCATTTCTTACATTTGTGGCATTGCTGACCAAATGCTATACACTTTTCTCTTCTGGACTCATGGTTGGCACCACAATTGTGACAGTTAACAATAAAGTTTGATTTGGGTTTTGCTGATTCACCCCTACACTGTACTGAGCAGTGTTTGTTCTGCACTGGATAACCATGGTTCTGCACTGAGCATGCTCATTTAACTGAACTAGTCTTGGGATTTGTTAGAAGACTACAGGTTTTACCTGGAAGTTCTGCAAGGGCTGCTACTGCCATGTGCTTAGGCCTGCTTTTGCCTGTCACATGCAGCATGTGTCTACATTAGCTCTGGAGCCTGTTGAAACCATGCTCTTATCACTAGCAAGCATACTTGTGTGCCTTTCTGTAACTTCATGCGTCTGACAAATCTCACTGGCTTTGTTCAGCATCAAGTCACTGTCAAGAAACAAAATCTTTTAAATCACCAAACTCACACATTTTAGCTTTGTTTCTTAGGTCAGTAATGTAAGCTGCAAAAGTCTCCCCTTACTTTTAATCTCCCATGAAAAACAAATGCCTCTTTAATGTAACATTACTCTGGAGGTTACACATTTCTCTGAATTTGCTCTTCAAACACTCGAGGTCTTCCCTTGATTCAGGCTGCACAACAAAATGATGAGTTTCACCATCACCTTCATACACTACTGGTGCATATACAAATGAACGCTCCCTTTCAATGGCCTCTGACCCTGCTAGGTTTAGTGAAATGAATGCCCTGGTGCATGAATCTTTATCAGAATAAGCTGCTTGTATAAATATATCATACTCTTGCTCAAATATTCTCCAATTTTCTGCAATAATCTGATCTAATACAAGTGGTTGTGGCTTGCAAAATCTATCTGCCATATTAACATATATTAGTGAAGACTTTTGCAAATATACACGGACAGATACACTTATACATACACATACAAGTGCTTGAAATTTATGCCAGTACTTGCAATAGCACAATAAGCCCCTCTATAACTGAAATTTACAAAATAAGTCTCCTGGGCACTGTAATACTTTGAAATCACTTTACTGTAAAACTCATTTGTCTTGAAATTATTTTACTGTATGAACCATTTAGCTTGAAATTATTTGACTGTAAAAGTAATTTATCATCATTTTAAGAAACCTTTCAAATAACTACATAGTGAGAATAAACTGGGTAATAGAAGCCGAGGGCAAGAAACATTTTGAAGCAACTGTACTTTACGAATGAACTGTTTTGCAGTAATTGCAATTTGTGAATAAACTGTTTCAAAGTAATTATACTTTGCGAATGAACTGGGCAGAAGAAGCTCACAGTGAGAAACAGTTCGAAATAACTGCAGTTTGCGAACAACAGTACACAGCACACTGAAATTTCCAAAATGGCTGCAGTTTGCCAAATACTCTGTACAGTGAAACAAACACTCTATAATGGCAACACTCTGTGAATAAACACACCCATACAAAAGAAACTTCTCAAAATGGCTGTATTTGACTGCACTTCATAAAACAGTTGCACTTTGCACACAACAAGCTCTTCGGAATAAATGCACAGTAATAAATGCACACTATAAGCACTTTTACACATTTTGCCATACTTCAAATAACTCTAGGTATACTGTTCAAGGCTTCATTCAATACATACTAGTAATTTATGCCAAAACACAGTAATCTGCCAAAACACATGCAGTTGCCTTGCCTTATTTATGCTTAGTGTGCTCTTTTCTGCCTTTTTCTGTTATATTTGTTTTGCTCATTTAATAGCTTTTCATGCCCATTATACTTTCTTGTGCTCATTTTAACTCTAGACATGCTCGTTTTACTTTAAACATGCTCGTTTTATCAAATAACATTGTTTCAAACATTTAGTTTGATTAATGAGCTTTTTTATGCTTCTCTTTTGCTTAATAAACATTTCTGTGTTATTTGTTTGCTTAGTAAACATTTTGTGTGATTGTAATGCTTCGTTTTATCTATTTTAATAAATAAATCTTTTGTGTGTATTCTCTTTACCTTTAGCTTGCTTCTGGCCTGTTTTTTGCTATCAGTTCACTTAATTTGTCTTCATCGTTAGCTCTACACCTCGTGGCTCTGAAGAGTAGTCTTCTCAATCCCGGTTCTGACACCATGTCGCTTGCCAGGTTAGGAAGAAACAGGCAAACATTGTGGGTTCTTGTTTAAGCAGCTTTATTATATACAAACACATCATAAATTAAGCTAAGTAACTTTAACTTATAAACAAACTAGCTATCATGCACATAGATGTTAACAGTCTGGGTGCACCTTCAAAATGGCACTGGAGCTAATACGTGCTTGGAATTTTTATGCACACACAGACTTTAGAATGCTTCTTAAAGGTACAGCACACCTGTTATTCTACAAGATTGATGTGATTAGTGGGGTTATGAGAGCTGCAGGTAAACCAATCAAAAGCAGCCATAATGATTGCTTCTTGTGGGAGTGCATTGGAGGTCCAATGCAATAAGTTTTCAAGTGTGGAGAGATTGTTACCAGGTGGAATGTAGGTTTATATTATGTTTAGTACTTTTTGGTGTTAATATTGAGTCTGGTAAAAAGTACTTCAGCGTTGTCAAATTTGGGAGTATTTTTATCAAGAGTCTCAACTTCCAGGTGATTTTTAAATAAAATTGTTAAACCACCTCCCCTTTTGCCTTTTCCATCTTTTTGTAGGATATTATATCCAGAGTCAAAACTTTGTCATTGCTATTGTCAGGTTTTAGCCATATTTCAGTTATTATAACAATATCAGGTGAATATAGTGAAAGACTGGCATGCAGACTATGAATTTTATTAGTAATACTTCTAATGTTTATGTTTCATAGCAATAGATCTGCTACTTTCCTGTGATGATTAAGTATGCTATGGAAGTGGTTGGCAGGATGGGTGGATGAGTATTTCAGGGTGGTTGATAGTCCAGGGTTGGGATGTATGTCTCCATTAGCAGAGAGTTTTGATACTATGCAGATTAAAGTTTTTATGATTTTGGCTATGTCCCTATCATATTTCAAGGAGATTTTGGGGGAATGGTGGTGAGGTAGTACTATGAAGGGAGTGTATTGAGTTGTTGTGGTATTATAGATAGAAGAGTATATGAGAAAGCTGTAAGAGTTTTTTTTTTGAGGAAAGGAGAGAGAGGAAGTATGATAACATATTGATTCATTTAGGTTGACATGGTATGAGGTAAAGTGTGCAATTAATGACAAAACAGACTAGCGAGGTGTAGTAGGAATATATTGTTGTAAGATGGAGAGGATCCTCTTAGGGTTGAATATTATGATGTGTTAGGCTGAGATTTATCTCTGGGTTCATAACTGGTGACTAGATAGGTAGGCTGTGGTGATGGGATAATTAGGGTTGGGGCTGTGTTACCTGGCTACTATAAATGTAGATGTAGTGGGGGTGGGTAGGAATTGGGGGTATGGTAGGGGAGCAGAGTGAGCCCAAGGGGAACAAGGGTGAACTGAGTGGGTTGAACCACAATGCAGCATGACCAGAAAAGAACAATCAGTTACAATAGCTTCCCCAGGTCAGTACACAAGAACCTTTGGATGTTAGACAAAAATTTACCAGGCCTTAAGTAACAAGGGAAGCAAGTGGGTGAGATGTATTCCAATACTGTGTAGTGTTTACTTCTAAAGAGACAAAAATAAAAATGTCTGTGTTTCTTTTAAAATCAATTATTTAAGTAGATAATAGAGTACTACGTCCTAGGGAAAGGGAAGAGGGTCCAGTAGTGTGCACACCTCTAGTTTACAATACTAAACAATTAAAGTTAAAGAAACTAATGATTCAGTCAAAACATACATCGCAGGCAGTGTTTTAAGTATGAGTTCTACAGACGTTCATTCACGTGAGCAGTTCAGGTAGCCATGTCTGGATGTATAGGACACACACACATTGAAGTAAGATAGAGAACTGTAGGCAGTATTTTAAGTGTGGATTCCACAGATATGAAGTTCATTTGTTCAGGAGAGCATTTCAGGTAGCTGTGTCTGTATGTGCAGAACACACATTGAAGTAGAATAAAGAACTTCAGGCAGTATTTTAAGTATGGGTTCCACAAACACAAAGTTTGTTCATTCAGGGGGAGAGTTCAGGTAACCGTGCCTGTATGTGCAGGACACACACTGAAGTAGGCTAGAGAATTACAGACAGTATTTTAATTATGGGTTCCACAGACACAAAGTTTGTTCATTCAGGGGAGCAGTTCAGGTAGCCTTGTCTGTATGTGTAGGACACACACTGAAGTAGGATAGAGAACTGCATGAAGTATTTTAAGTATGGGTTCCACAGATGCGAAGTTTAGTCCCTGCCTGTACAGTAGCTGGTCTAAATGTGTGGAAGGCATTATAGCCTTGAAGTGCTGGAGTGCTCTATCTAGTTCTATTATTGCAAAGTAGAAAACTTAAGTAAAGTCAGACTTTAAGCAATAGGTATATATAAGTAAGGACAGAAGGAAAAAAATGAAGGTAGAGATATACTTTGCAGAGGGAGTGCAACACAGAGAAGGAAAATAAAGTGATACTAATATGGAGAGAGCAATCTAAAAGAAAAAGGACCATTCAAGAGGCTTGTACAGATAACAGAAAAAGTAAAGCAGAAGGTGTTTTTTTTCTAAAACTACCATTTGCAGGGAAAGATACAGAAGATGTAGCCATGCCAGTGCTTCTGAGGGCTAGTGAAGAAGGTAACCCAGAGTTATTGGACTTAGAAGTAGACCACATAAGCTTTAAAAAGAACAGTGGGATAGATAATACTTTAAGTAGGGCAAGAAAAAGAGAGGAAGAATATAACCAAGGTTATAGCGGGAGGATATGGATAAGAATTTCATTATTTCTTTCCCCTATTTTGAGTTAAAACATGATTTTGTATATAGAGTAAGTAAAGATAGGGAGGAAATTCCACATCATTTGCTAGTGCCAAAGTGTTATAGGATTCTATTAGTGAACCTAACCTAAAGCCATATGCTAGGAGGTCACTTGGGAATGGATAAAATTAAAGCAAGATTTTACAGGCCAGATATAATGAAAGAGATAGAAAATTTCTGTGCTTCTTCCCAGAATGCTAGAAAACTGTACCCCATCTTGAACTTAAGAGTTCTTTGAGTCCAGTGCCTATCATAGAGGTGCCATTTGAAGTTCTTATTTATTCATTGTTCCCCCTCAGACCTCATGTTTACTGGACCAAACCCCAGTACCCCACATCCAACTAAGTCTACCAGCCATCCTTCTACCCCCCCTAGATGTACTCTGGTATTGCTGGAGCCAGTTGTGGATCATAAAGGTACCCTACATGCTCGTCTCAGCTGTGCTTTTGTCCCGAGGGTTTGTTTTAAGCTCTACCCACTCCCTTTCCCTGCCCCCTTTGCTTATTGATTGTAGCTGAGGGCAACTCCCCTCTTTGGGCCACAGCTCCCTTCTTATGGACCATATCAGTGAGCACCCTCCTATCTACTCCCATCCCTTCCCCACCTCTTTCTCAGTCAGCCAAGTTGCTAATCAGACCCAGGTTGACTGGGGCATAATTAGGGCTTTATCCCACTATGCCACAGAAGTGGCTTTATTTGAATGTCTTGATATGGAAATTGAAAGGCTACTGGTTAATTTTATCTGTGGGTATCTGTATATGTTAGTAATAGTGGATTATGCTACAAAATGTCCAGTCATGCTGGCATTATGCAAACTACTGCCAAGGCTACAGTCAGAGAACTGGTATGGTTATTCTTAAAGAGATACTGACCAAGTCACTCCTTTTTATGTCAGGGGTAATGCATCAGATATGCTAATGTCTTAAAGTTAAGTAGTTGAAGATGTCCATCTACAATCTGCACTGATAGATTAGTAGAGACGTACAGTAGAACATTGAAATCCACAGTAAGCACAGTAATTGTTATAGATGGTAAAAACTGGGACCAATTATTACTCTCTACTGTTTCAATAATAAAGTTAACACAAGTTTCAACTAGGTTTACTCGATTTGAACTTCAGTACAGCAGGCATCCTGGAAGAATGCTTTACGTTACTAAAGAGACTTGAGAAGACAGATATTAAAAGTATGATAGAACATTAAATTGGTAGACTAAAGTCAGCTATGCCCACAGTGAAGGAGTACATGTAGAAAACCCAGGAGGGACAATAAGTTTATAATAAAAATACCTAACTTAGACAATTTAACCCAGCAGGTCAGATACTAGTATTAGTGTCTGCCTCCATAGAGAACAAATTTCTGGCTAAGAGACAAGGGCCATTTGATATAACTAAAGAATAAATGCAATGAACAGCAAGGTTAAATGAGCAGGAATGAGAAAAATAGAGCAAATGCATCACATTAATGCACTGAGGCCATGAAAAGATGCAGGGAGTTCTGCATTTAGCAGACAAGAGAGGGTAAAGATTCTCTGTTTGAAGTACAGCTAGAAGAATCCTTGTCAGACATACAAAACAGGAAGTAAGAGAGTATCTGTTAAGAAAGAAAGGGTGTTCTCAGAAATGCATAGGAAGGCACACATATAGAGACAATACCTGGACTGAAGATTACCCTGAAAACTTACAAGATACCAATGTTACAGAAGCAATCAGTAAGCGTTGTTAAACATTGCTCAAACTAGGAGTGACAGAAAAATTACAGAGTGAATTGAATAGCCCCATAGTGTTGATTCCTATACCTTATGTACATATTATTTTTTATGTCTGCAGGAAACAAAATAGCACTTCAAATATTGATAGCTATCCCCTGTCTGGTATTGAGTTGTGAAAGAACCTAGGAAATGCCAGATACATAACAAATCTAGACTTAAAGGGGCTTTGGTAGATACCTCTTACCCCCTACTTACTAAATTAAAAAAACAGCCTTTACATAGTGTTACCATTTGGTTTACATAGAGCACCAACTCCTTTAAAGAGGCTGATGGGTAAAAACTGAAGCCCCAGTCATGATATGCTGCATACCTGGTTGACATGGCGATCCTGCCAAAGAACTCAGAGTCACACTTGCCACAAATATAGGCTGGGTTAGAATCCATAACACAGGTATTTGGGAATACCTTATAGGAAGATGGGTGGTATGATGACAACTAGAAAAGACAGTGTCAATCAAGAATTGTCCTGTGCTTGCTAGTAAAAGGTGAAGGCTATTCTATTATTATATGGGTAATGCAGAAAATCTATACCTAATTTTGCAACTATTGCTGTACGTTTTCAGATCTCACAAAAGGGAAAGCTGTTATCAAGGTGCACTGGCTTGTTGAGGTGGAAGGAGCAATTAATGAGATAAAAATAATATTATGTTCTGAACCAGTGTTAGTGACTGCTGATTTTACTGCAGGCTTTCCCATGTATATAGATGCTTCACAGGTAGGTTTGGGAACAGCATTGTCCCAGGACACTCGAGGTGTGGAGTACCCCTATGTGCTAAAGCAGTAAAAAATGAAGCAATGCTGAAAAGAGATATTCAGCCATGGAGAGAGACAGTTTAGCAGTTATGGGGATGTTTCTTTCCTTAAGGTGCTAGTATTAGGCAAGCACTTCAACTTAGTAATTGACCATGACCCTTTACAGTGACCAAATAAACAGAGAGATGAAAGTTGTACCAGTGAGTACTATCCATCCAGTCCTTCCAGTTTTCAGCAACCTACAGACTGGATTAGCTAATTGGAATGTTAGTGGATTGTCAAGGTCCTACAACCTATCACATTGCTCCAAAACCAATGAGTTTTTTTTGTTTGGGATGGGGTAATTACAGCATGTTGGGTATAGATGATGTGTTGTGTGCATTTAAAAGTGACTTATGTATGAGAAATTCCCACATAACTTTAGTCAGAAATTTACATTTATTAGTTGCAATGAGGTTCAAATCACCAGTTACAGACGTATAAAAAGAAGCCTGCAAACTGTAAAATGAGTTTCTCATTTACAGGCTCAGAAAATGGTAAGCAGCTTGCAGCCATGGAGTTTGATAGCGTAGTTAGGACCTTTATATTCTGTGTACCTAATGGAAATACACGCAGTGCAGAGCTGGAATTTAGACCTGGGTGTGTGCTTAGTAGAAATACCTGCAGTAGAGAGTTGTGATTTGGGCCTGGGTGAGACCTTCAGCCAAATTAAGGAATCCTATTTCTGGAATGGCTGTACAAGACTGTGTATGTATGGTGAAGAGAACCATAAGGTAGTGTGGTGCTGTTCTGTTTATTTGAACCAAAAAAACAAAAACAAGTGAGCCGTTAACACTTTTTTCAATACAGTATGCACACACACAAAATATTTTCTTTTATAAAAAATAGTTTTATTTGCTGAACTTAATGAAAGGCTAGTTTTGCCAAAGTATCAAATAATATTTGAGATCTTAAGAAAAGCATAGTATCGTATAATGAACGCAGGTGCTGAACACAATAAAAAAAAAAAAACAGAAAGTCTCTGGTTTTGGTCAGTCTTTTAGGCAGGTAGGTTCCAGGCTCCTTCTCTGGCAAACAATTCTTGAAAAAATTCTCTGCTACAGTGATGCTGCTCTGGGCCTCCAGTTCCCCTCTGTAAGGGTAGTAGGTCTCTGTCTTGATACTTCCAGACTTTCCTGCTTCTTCTCTTGAATTCTGAGTTGAGTTGCACAGCACCTTATTTTACATATTGTTGCTAACATCTATGTTTATAGCCATACCTTGAATTCCTTTGTGCCTCTCAAATGTCCAGATTTTCACAGAATGTTCAGATTTTTGCCTTTTTTTTGATCTGTTTCTCATAAAAATTGTGATTTTTTTCCCCCTGCCAAATCACAGAGGAATGAAGTCACTAAACAATGGCCTATAGTTGAGTTTCAGACTTCATATTCTTCAGAAAATGTACTCTAAAACAAATCATGTTATTCTAACAACTTCTAAGTTGATAAGAGCAATATTTAAAATCTGTCCCTACTTTTGAGCCTTTGCCCTCATATTGTTTTAGGCTTTGTCCACATTTCTTGAGCCAAAAGGTTGAGAGGTATGGGTTCCTCTTATTGGAATATCTTTTATACACACAATCTACCCAAGCAATATTAGATGGAAGAGTAACTTCATATACTTTATTGGTGAAAACAACCACTCTGTTATATTTGAATTCCCCTCTATCTTGGAGCCATTGGTTTAAGGCCCTTGGGATGGTATTTATGTCCCTCACACATTATCTGAGTTGTGGTGATTGGAAACAGGGCTGTGTTGTACTTTACATTTAAAGGGCTGTAATTGTGAAGCCTATCTACCTAGCTTTGAATTTTCCTCCTTTTGCTGATGGAGCCACCATAGTTAAGTGCAATGAGTGAAACAGTGAACTTCCTACCTAGCAGGTAGTACCCTAAGGACACAAGTTTGCACTCAATACCCAGGACTCTCATTAAGTGGTAGGATACATAGCTTCTGTTCTGGTCAGCTTTGTACTTAAGGAGCAAGTAGGGTGCTCCTCCATCCAGCTTCTTAGACATTACTACACCTAGGTCCACGTCAGATACATCTGTGTATACTATCAACTGTTTAGTAAAATACAGGGATGCCAGCATGCGTTAAGAGCATAAAATGTTTTTTTTTACGTGGAAGGTGCACTTTCTCTCTACCATCCCTTTGTCATTCACAGGCTTCTTACCCTCTAGTCAAGTCAGTGAAAGAGCATGCAGTCAGGACTAAATGTGACACAAATTTTCTATAATATTCATCTAGACTGAAAAAAGGTTGTAACCTGTTTTTTAGTCCATGGTACTGGCCAGTTCTTTACTGCTTCTTCTTTCTCATTCTGGTGTTTCATAATACTCTCCCTATTACATAACCCAAGTACTTTACCTCTATCATGCCAGTTTTGCTTAGGGGCATTCACAGGAAGTCTTGTTTGCTTTAGAGAGTTTAAGACAGCTTATACTTTGGATAGGTGTGAATCCAAGTCTTTAGAATGTATTCAATGCATTTTCTAAATGTATTCAGTGGCATAATGGGTGTGAGGTGCAAAAACCCTGTCCACTGATCATTGGAAGGTAGCCATAGCTCTGTGAAGGCCATAAGGGTGGATCCTGTATTGAAATGGGTGTAGTAGGAAACCCTGAATATGTAAAAAATGCATAGCTGATAAGCAACTATTCATGCACTGAGAAACAGCCTCTGTGCCTGCAAAAATCCCAAAAAAATTAAAACGTTTTTTTTTTGCAGTGGGGCAAGTCCCCTTCATCCCCACACTTCCTGCTAATTATATATATACTAACTCTGAGATGAAAAAAAACACGGGGTAAAGGCGTATTCTCCAACTCTAGGAATTGTTTGGTCTCTAATACCTATCCACAAGGTGTTTAGTTGATCATAAACTGTTGACTAAACAGCTGTTGACCAAACATACACTCAGTTATAAAAAGCATACCCACTGAAATTTGCCATTTTGGGTTAAATCACATTTGTTTTTTCCTTAGCTTTCTTCATCAGGGAATTTGCCAGTAGCCTTTCATTATATCCTGGGTAGTTAAAACCTAGCCTTCCCTATCCAATTAGTTCATCTAACATTGACCTAGGATAATTATTGGCCTTAGAAATAATGTTTAATTCCTTAAGTCGTTGGAGAACTTAATCATCTGGACTTGGAACCAGGCTGTAGGATTGCACAATTTGCTAGTAGATTCTTCAATAATTTCTAGCTGGAGTATCTTTTTTTTACCTCCTCGTTAATGGATTTTGTTTTGGGATTTAGGTATTTTGTAGGGGTTCAGGTTAACCTTTATCTTGGGTTGGTTTCAGTCTGAAGTTTAATTATATTAGACTGGCTTGGTAGTTTTGAGAATATTTATTTGCTCCATAAGAGAAACTCTTGTACTTCTGTATTTGGGGTTTTCACATGTGTCATCTACTAGAACATTGGGTATGGACAAAAACTTCCCTCCTTATTAGGTTCCTTAGCCTCAGCTGTCTAACTTACTACAGCTGTCTATACCTCTAACTAGGAGTTTAATAAATTCAGAATGATGTATTTGTTCATGACATCTGTTTCCTCTATATCTAACTTTATAATTTACTTATTTTAGTTTCTCTGTGTCCTCAAACAGTTCCCCACTTTGCTAAAAACTTGTTCTCTTCAGGGAGAACTAAAACCAGTACTTGAGCCTTGATTTGCAACTCTCTACTAATAGCATTCTGGCTGTATATCCCTGTGTGGTGGCCTGTGCCTTTTCTGTATGCTATTGAACTCGGAGTCACACTTGCCACAAATATAGGCTGGGTTAGAATCCATAACACAGGTATTTGGGAATACCTTATAGGAAGATGGGTGGTATGATGACAACTAGAAAAGACAGTGTCAATCATGAATTGTCCTGTGCTTGCTAGTAAAAGGTGAAGGCTATTCTATTATTATATGGGTAATGCAGAAAATCTATACCTAATTTTGCAACTATTGCTGTACGTTTTCAGATCTCACAAAAGGGAAAGCTGTTATCAAGGTGCACTGGCTTGTTGAGGTGGAAGGAGCAATTAATGAGATAAAAATAATATTATGTTCTGAACCAGTGTTAGTGACTGCTGATTTTACTGTAGGCTTTCCGATGTATATAGATGCTTCACAGGTAGGTTTGGGAACAGCATTGTCCCAGGACACTCGAGGTGAGGAGTACCCCTATGTGCTAAAGCAGTAGTTTTGAGAATATTTATTTGCTCCATAAGAGAAACTCTTGTACTTCTGTATTTGGGGTTTTCACATGTGTCATCTACTAGAACATTGGGTATGGACAAAGCCTTCCCTCCTTATTAGGTTCCTTAGCCTCAGCTGTCTAACTTACTACAGCTGTCTATACCTCTAACTAGGAGTTTAATAAATTCACAATGATGTATTTGTTCATGACATCTGTTTCCTCTATATCTAACTTTATGATTTACTTATTTTAGTTTCTCTGTGTCCTCAAACAGTTCTCCACTTTGCTAAAAACTTGTTCTCTGCAGGGAGAACTAAAACCAGTACTTGAGCCTTGATTTGCAACTTTCTACTAATAGCATTCTGGCTGTATATCCCTGTGTGGTGGCCTGTGCCTTTTCTGTATGATATTGAACTATGGACATTACTGCTTTAATCTGCCCTGTATACTAGTACAAAGCTCAGGTATACTTTTAAATGGGGTCTTGTCCTCTTCTCATGCCTCTTTGCCCAAGTCTGATAACCCCCTATGGTGCCTGTCATATAGAAGTTCAAAAGGACTAAATCTCATTGACACGTGGTAATTCTCAGGTGGCAGATAAGAGATAAGGTAGGAGTTGATCTCAACCTTCCCAGCCTCTGTGATGATCTTCCTTAACACGGATTTTAGCAGAGCCAGATCATTGTCAAATGGGGCCCTAGCAAGGTAATGGATCACCCCCCCAGCAGCACACCCCTGCAGCCATTCCAGTGTCTCATTACTTTGCTATTTCTGCCCAGTTACCATAAATACTGTTCAAACCTGTCAGTGCGCAAACTATTTTTTTCCTTTACTTCCATAATGATTAGAGCTATTTGGATTTAATTTAAAACTTTTATTTGAAATACAGCCTCACAATGAAAACAGATTTAGCATGAACATTAAATTTCTCTGCCCTTGAAACTCACATCAATTGAAATGTCATTGAAACTCACATTAAAGAAAAATGCATTTGGCCAGTTGTGGATTAAGTTTACCTTTGGGTTGTTTTCAGACCATAGGCTCCTAGGACCATGCAGACAGGCACATGTTGTTTGATTCACCTTCTTGACTGTATTAAGTTATATTCCTTGTATAATATAACACCAGTTGTTGCAGTGTGTTTTAAATTTGTAGTTTTGAACAATGCTACCTGTTGTGCTACTAATACTGCTTTCAAATTTTGTAGCACAAACATTGATGATGGCCATTTGCTAAACAAAACAGTTGCACATCATACCTCTCAACCTCTTAGAGCAAGAAATCTGGACAAAGTCATAAATAATAGGGAGACAGACATTATCAAAAAGTAATAAATTCCTGAAGCTTACTGTAAACTTACAGTATAACCTCACAATGGATGGAGACATTCACCGAATGCCTTGCCCATTCACTCTTGATAACTCAACCTCTTATGCTAATAACCCTACCAAAACACTATCTATAAATATGTCCCCCAACTCCCCCCCTGGTCTGCCATCTAAATATTAGAAGCATAAACAATAAAGTACATAACTTGCATGCCCTCTTAGCAGTTCACTCCCCTGATATACTGTGTCTAACTGAAACCTGGTTAAAGCCATAAACTTCAGATAATGAAGTTTTACCACCTGGGTATAATATACTTAGACTTGACCGCGGTACTAGGAAGGGAGGCAGGGTAGCTGTACTCTTCAAATCTACACTAAATGTTACTATAGACCCCATACAACCACCCCAGGTCAATAATGCAGAAATTCTTTCTACCAAATTTTAGATTAATAAAAACAAATGCATAATTATTGTCTGCATATACATTCCTCCAAGGAATAATGCCAACACCCTAGAAGATATCCTCCTCTGGTTAGCTAGTGCCTATTCCCAAGAAACCATAGTACTTGGAGATTTAAACATAGACTGGAACACCTGCTCCTCACAATCTCCTACTACCAATGTAAACCTATATGGGTTTACACAGGTCATATCCACCTTTACCAGGATAGGCAAACCTAATTACAAAGAAAGTATACTAGACTGGATATTAATCAACAGTCACCCCCAAATGTGTACATCAGGGACCCTCCCTGATGACCTCAGTGATCACTTTCTTACCTTTATATTTAAACACAAAACCAATAACTCCCACCAGCCCACCTATAGAACAGTAAGAAATAATAAGAGCTTTAATCCTACCAAGTTTCAGGACGAACTAAAATCATCTAATTGGTCTGCCCTAAAATACTTGCCCCTGGATGAAGTGTTTTTTTACTTTAACAATAAATTCCTTACCATCCATAATTCTCATGCTCCTGCTCGCTCCATTAGGACCAAAACAAAAAGTGCACCATGGCTCTCTAAAGATACCAAATCAAAAATCACATTCAGAAACAAGGCATGGGATATACGGCATACCACTAAAGCCCGTCTAGATCAAATTAAATATCAGAAATTAAGGAATGAGACAAAAAGATCCATTTTACTAGATAAAAAAAACTTCTACTTCCATCTCCAGGAGAGAAATCAAAATAACCCTCAAAGGTTTTGGGCAGGTATAAATAAACTACTGCACCCAGAACAAACCACCACACCAACTCCCTCAGTCTCTACTGATAAATTACCAGTGGATGTCACTAACACCTTCAATAGTTTCTTCACTGAGACTATCCAGACCCTAGCTAGCCAGCTACCTCTGAACTCCTCTAACGTACAGGATGCCATTCCCAGTACCCAGCACTCCTTTAGCTTTCAACCAGTCTCTACATCTTTTATTCGTACCCTAATCAAAAAATTAAAACCTACAACCCTATCTGCTGATCTTCTCCCTGCTGAGTATCTGCAAAAAGCTGCAGATACCATAGCATACCCTATCTCTGTTCTATTCCATCATACCATATCAGAAGCTACGGTCCCCTCTATCTGGAAAATATCTCATGTCATACCACTCCATAAAGGTGGTAGCTCTACTGAGCTGTCTAATTTTAGACCCATAGCTATCTTGTCACCACTGGCTAAAATTATGGAAAAGTGCATCCATAAACAGCTTCTGCACTATCTAATCCAGAACAACCTACTGGCTAACTCTTAGCATGGCTTCAGGCCACATCATAGTGCCACCACAGCCCTCCTCACCTTCTCCAATGCTATAAACTATAACAGAAATAATAACAAATTATCCTCAGCCATTTTTTTGGATCTCTCAAAGGCTTGCGATATAGTTAACCACCAACTACTCATCCACACCCTAAAAATTTCTTTAGGCAATCATTCTCTCCAATGGTTCCAATCTTATCTGTGTGACAGACAACAAACCGTCCTATGGCAGAACAAACTATCCAGCCTCCTACCCAACAACCTAGGTGTCCCCCAGGGGTCTTTTCTGGGACCTCTTTTGTTTTCCATTTTCATTAATGACCTCTATACTGTCATCCCAAAAGCAAACTGCATTCAATACATGGACGACTCCACTTTGATTTGCTCTGCCACCTCCCAGCCAGATTTGCAGACAATAACTGTGGTGCAGCGTTAGCCTCACAGCAAGAGGTTCTCCCATTCGATTCTCAGCTGGAGCGCCTTCTGTTTGGAATCTGCATGTCCTCCCCGCGGTCGAGTGGCGTTCGAAAGACATGCGTAGAATGGGCGTGCCATCATTAAAGGTTGGGCATCGAGCTGGCACCTCGGCACCCATACAAAAATCTACTGCCAATCATTAGTGGACCGGAGTTCCACTGTGGCGACCCCTAACCGGGAAAAGCCAAAATAAGAACTTATAACTTAGTTGAAAATTGGCTTTCTGATCGTTGTCTGATTTTAACTCATTCACTCCAGTGTAGCTCAGGACTTTTGCACTGTAACTTCCAATGGGTGGAGCCTAAGCCTTTTGACAGAATTAAATTATGTCCTCATATTTCAAACAAATGTTCATATCTGTGGAACCTTAAGGATTATCAAATAAATATAAATGGCAAACTCTTCAGCACAAACTATTTTTATATTGGTAGTATTCTTCAGGTTCTAGGTCTTAAACAAAGTTTCATAAGTCACAGTAAACACAGTAACTATTACATTTGTAATATTTTATAAACAACTTACAATATCTCAGCAACCACTCAAGTTACAAGCAAACTGTCAGCAACATTTTATTCATCTAACTGAGCGCTTTCATATGAGGCTAAGGAGTTCTGTCTGTGTTAGTTGGTTGTTGAGATATTTAGGAAAATGGGAAAATTATATCAGTATAAATTAATATCCTAAAAACAACAGTTAATATCTATTTCCCTGCACTAGACAGAGGTCAAACATTAATGGAGTTAAATTTGCCATCATGTAAACTGTAAGATGAAATCTTTTAAAACCTTGTACATGACATGATTTTGGAATTATTGATGCAAATATGAACAGTCAATATTCGATGCCTAGAGGTGTCAGTAGGAGTTAACTGCAGATGCACTTAGAGGCGTCACTCGGATATAATGAGTTCCAACAAAACAAAGCTACTACTTTTCTCCCCCACTCAAAGGTCCCCAGTATTATCCTTCTCCATTAAGTCTAATAATGGCACCATAATCTCCCCAGATGTCTACACCAAACTCCTAGGTGTTATCGTAGATAATCTTAAATTTGATGTGCATGTCAATAAAACTATCAAAACCATTAATAAAAAACTTGGCTCACTATATAGGATTAAACCATTCCTAACCCCACCTGCTAGAAATGCTATTGCCCTCTCCCATCTACTCTCTAGCCTTTTCTATGCCTCCTCTTTACTTACCAAATTAAACAAAACTGATCTTAACAAGCTCTCTAGCTGCTATTATCACATAGCTAGATTTGCCACTAGCTTGCCTTACAGAACACATCACTGTAGAAACCTAAATAATCTTGGTTGGCTAGAACTGCCCAGGCTAACTCAGTACAACCAACTTACAGTGGCTCATAGAGTACTTAACCAACCTGAAAATACAATTGCACTTAAAAACATTATCTACCCCTACTGCAACCTCAGACCACTTTGCTCATCTAATAGACTTGTAGTACAAACTGTCAAATCCAACAAGTCAGACAGTTGACATTACTCTAGAGACTACCCTATCTCAATTCAAGAAAAGTCTCAAGCAGTATTTCAATTCTCATTGGTTATGTCCTTGCTCCAAGCCTGACTAAATCTTTAATTATATTTGTGCACCAATACTATTTCACCTGCAACTTATTTGTGTTTTAATTTGTTAAGCCATATCATAAGTTTGTGAGATTGTATAATTTGTATGTCTCAACAGAGTCTGTAAACTGTGCTTAATTTGTATTATACTATGTTTGCTTTTGTAACTACCTTTGGAGCTTTTCTCCCCAGGCCTCCACTGAAAATGGACATGTATCCAGTCGAACTATCCCCGTCAACAAATGTAAAATAAAAAATAAATAAATAAACAAAGGCCCAAAAACAGGGACACTTTTTAAATATTGCTCTTACAAACTTAGAAAGTTAACAGACTAACAGCTTTTGCATTAGCATGAATTTTCTGAAGGGTATGAAGTTTGAAACTCAAATGTATGTCATTATTTTCTGACTTCAACCCTTAATTTTTTGCCTGTGATTTACCAGAAAACCACAGTTTTATGAGAAAAAGACCAAAAATATGAGGTGAAAATCTGTACTGTTGAGAGGTATGTTGCACATTGAAAACAGTCATCATGAGCAGCAGTAAACTTCTCTTCTTTTGAAACTCACAATTCCTTGACAATGCATCCTTGATGAGAGTCTTGTAGTTGGTGTAGAGGATTCAAGCTCCTTTCACCTTTAATCAAGGTACAGAGTTTGAGCCTTAGCATGTTAATTAACTAACCCGTAATCCACCCTGAGCAAGTTAATTAACCAACCTGCCATCCCAGGTTTTTTACACAGCTACACACACACACACACACACACACACACACACACACACACACACACACACACACACACACACACGCACACACAAAACCTCAGCTCTCATCTCATTCATCTACTGAAGGAAAGGCTCGCTCATCTCTCTCATGGCAGTTCTGCATGTTTAAATCCCATATGAATCAGGACAGTTAAATCTGCATTGTTGTGCATGTGTTTGTTGTACTAAAGATGCATACACAGATGCAGAGTGCATCCTTAAAGAAGAAACATCATTTTTTTAAATTGTTTAAATTATAAGATCTAGCTGTATTCAACTGGACGTGTAAGAGAATTTAAGTACCTTTTATTTGCACTTTTTTCAAATAATACAGCATTTTAATTGATTTATTTGTGTTGCATTGTATATTAACTGAACTGGAAATTTTGACTCTGTTTTTTCAGTTAGTGCTTGTTAGATTTTATTGCCTGTTAGAATTCCTGCATAGACAGTAATTGCAGTTGGGGGTAGTCTCATTCATTGATATTCTGTTACTGCCTATTTAACTGGTACATTTTGGAATATTTTCTGCTTAAAATCTGAGCTTTGGCTGGCTAAGATCTAGCTGTATTCAACTGGACGTATAAGAAAATTGAAATACCTTTTATCTGCACTTTTTTCAAATAATACAGCGTTTTAATTGATTTATTTGTGTTGCATTGAATATTAACTGAACTGGAAGTTTTGACTCTGTTTTTTTTTCAGTTAGTGCTTGTTAGATTTTATTGCCTGTTAGAATTCCTGCATAGACAGTGATTGCAGTCAGGGGCAGTCTCATTCATTGACATTCTGTTACTGCCTATTTAAGTGGTACATTTTGGAATATTTTCTGCTTAAAACCTGAGCTTTGGCCAGCTAAGATCTAGCTGTATTCAACTGGGCGTATAAGAGAATCTAAGTACCTTTTATCTGCACTTTTTTCAAATAAGAGAGCATTTTAATTGATTTAATTGTGTTGCATTGAATATTAAGTGAACTGGAAGTTTTGACTCTGTTTTTTCAGTTAGTGCTTGTTAGATTTTATTGCCTGTTAGAATTCCTGCATAGACAGTAATTGCAGTTGGGGTAGTCTCATTCATTGATATTCTGTTACTGCCTATTTAAGTGGTACATTTTGGAATATTTTCTGCTTAAAACCTGAGCTTTGGCTGGCTAAGATCTAGCTGTATTCAACTGGACGTATAAGGGAATTTAAATACCTTTTATCTGCACTTTTTTCAAATAATACAGTATTTTAATTGATTTATTTGTGTTGCATTGAATATTAACTGAACTGGAAGTTTTAATTCTGTTTGTTCAGTTAGTGCTTGTTAGATTTTATTGCCTGTTAGAATACCTGCATAGACAGTAATTGCAGTTGGGGTAGTCTCATTCATTGATATTCTGTTGCTGCCTATTTAAGTGGTACATTTTGGAATATTTTCTGTTTAAAACATGAGCTTTAGCCGGCCAAGATCTAGCTGTATTCAACTGGATGTATAAGAGAATTTAAGTACCTTTTATCTGCACTTTTTAAAAATAATACAGCATTTTAATTGATTTATTTGTGTTGCATTGAATATTAACTGAACTGGAAGTTTTGACTTGTTTTTTTTCAGTTAGTGCTTGTTAAATTTTATTGCCTGTTAGAATTCCTGCATAGACAGTAATTACAGTTGGGAGTAGTCTCATTCATTGATATTCTGTTACTGCCTATTTAAGTGGTACATTTTAAAATATTTTCTGCTTAAAACCTGAGCTTTGGCCAGCTAAGATCTAGCTGTATTCAACTGGACGTATAAGAGAATTTAAGCACCTTTTATCTGCACTTTTTTTAAAATAATACAGCATTTTAATTGATTTATTTGTGTTGCATTGAATATTAACTGAACTGGAAGTTTTGACTCTGTTTTTTTCAGTTAGTGCTTGTTAGAATTTATTGCCTGTTAGAATTCCTGCATATACAGTGATTGCAGTCAGGGGCAGTCTCATTCATTGATATTCTGTTACTGCCTATTTAAGTGATACATTTTGGAATATTTTCTGCTTAAAACCTGAGCTTTGGCCGGCTAAGGTCTAGCTGTATTCAACTGGGCGTATAAGAGAATTTAAGTACCTTTTATCTGCACTTTTTTCAAATGAGAGCATTTTAATTGATTTAATTGTGTTGCATTGAGTATTAACTGAACTGGAAGTTTTGAATCTGTTTTTTTCAGTTAGTGCTTGTTAGATTTTATTGCCTGTTAGAATTCCTGCATAGACAGTAATTGCAGTTGGGGTAGTCTCATTCATTGATATTCTGTTACTGCCTATTTAAGTGGTACATTTTGGAATATTTTCTGCTTAAAACCTGAGCTTTGGTTGGCTAAGATCTAGCTGTATTCAACTGGACGTATAAGGGAATTTAAGTACCTTTTATCTGCACTTTTTTTCAAATAATACAGTATTTTAATTGATTTATTTGTGTTGCATTGAATATTAACTGAACTGGAAGTTTTAATTCTGTTTGTTCAGTTAGTGCTTGTTAAATTTTATTGCCTGTTAAAATACCTGCATAGACAGTAATTGCAGTTGGGGTAGTCTCATTCATTGATATTCTGTTGCTGCCTATTTAAGTGGTACATTTTGGAATATTTTCTGTTTAAAACATGAGCTTTAGCCGGCCAAGATCTAGCTGTATTCAACTGGATGTATAAGAGAATTTAAGTACCTTTTATCTGCACTTTTTAAAAATAATACAGCATTTTAATTGATTTATTTGTGTTGCATTGAATATTAACTGAACTGGAAGTTTTGACTTGTTTTTTTTCAGTTAGTGCTTGTTAAATTTTATTGCCTGTTAGAATTCCTGCATAGACAGTAATTGCAGTTAGGGTAGTCTCATTCATTGATATTCTGTTACTGCCTATTTAAGTGGTACATTTTGGAATATTTTCTGCTTAAAACCTGAGCTTTGGTTGGCTAAGATCTAGCTGTATTCAACTGGACGTATAAGGGAATTTAAGTACCTTTTATCTGCACTTTTTTCAAATAATACAGTATTTTAATTGATTTATTTGTGTTGCATTGAATATTAACTGAACTGGAAGTTTTAATTCTGTTTGTTCAGTTAGTGCTTGTTAGATTGTATTGCCTGTTAGAATACCTGCATAGACAGTAATTGTAGTTGGGGTAGTCTCATTCATTGATATTCTGTTGCTGCCTATTTAAGTGGTACATTTTGGAATATTTTCTGTTTAAAACATGAGCTTTAGCCGGCCAAGATCTACCTGTATTCAACTGGATGTATAAGAGAATTTAATTACCTTTTATCTGCACTTTTTAAAAATAATACAGCATTTTAATTGATTTATTTGTGTTGCATTGAATATTAACTGAACTGGAAGTTTTGACTTGTTTTTTTTCAGTTAGTGCTTGTTAAATTTTATTGCCTGTTGGAATTCCTGCATAGACAGTAATTGCATTGGGGGTAGTCTCATTCATTGATATTCTGTTACTGCCTATTTAAGTGGTACATTTTAAAATATTTTCTGCTTAAAACCTGAGCTTTGGCCAGCTAAGATCTAGCTGTATTCAACTGGACGTATAAGAGAATTTAAGCACCTTTTATCTGCACTTTTTAAAAATAATACAGCATTTTAATTGATTTATTTGTGTTGCATTGAATATTAACTGAACTGGAAGTTTTGACTCTGTTTTTTCAGTTAGTGCTTGTTAGAATTTATTGCCTGTTAGAATTCCTGCATATACAGTGATTGCAGTCAGGGGCAGTCTCATTCATTGATATTCTGTTACTGCCTATTTAAGTGATACATTTTGGAATATTTTCTGCTTAAAACCTGAGCTTTGGCCGGCTGAGATCTAGCTGTATTCAACTGGGCGTATAAGAGAATTTAAGTACCTTTTATCTGCACTTTTTTCAAATGAGAGCATTTTAATTGATTTAATTGTGTTGCATTGAGTATTAATTGAACTGGAAGTTTTGAATCTGTTTTTTTCAGTTAGTGCTTGTTAGATTTTATTGCCTGTTAGAATTCCTGCATAGACAGTAATTGCAGTTGGGGTAGTCTCATTCATTGATATTCTGTTACTGCCTATTTAAGTGGTACATTTTGGAATATTTTCTGCTTAAAACCTGAGCTTTGATTGGCTAAGATCTAGCTGTATTCAACTGGACGTATAAGGTAATTTAAGTACCTTTTATCTGCACTTTTTTCAAATAATACAGTATTTTAATTGATTTATTTGTGTTGCATTGACTATTAACTGAACTGGAAGTTTTAATTCTGTTTGTTCAGTTAGTGCTTGTTAGATTTTATTGCCTGTTAGAATACCTGCATAGACAGTAATTGCAGTTGGGGTAGTCTCATTCATTGATATTCTGTTGATGCCTATTTAAGTGGTACATTTTGGAATATTTTCTGTTTAAAACATGAGCTTTAGCCGGCCAAGATCTAGCTGTATTCAACTGGATGTATAAGAGAATTTAAGTACCTTTTATCTGCACTTTTTAAAAATAATACAGCATTTTAATTGATTTATTTGTGTTGCATTGAATATTAACTGAACTGGAAGTTTTGACTTGTTTTTTTTTCAGTTAGTGCTTGTTAAGTTTTATTGCCTGTTAGAATTCCTGCATAGACAGTAATTGCAGTTGGGGTAGTCTCATTCATTGATATTCTGTTACTGCCTATTTAAGTGGTACATTTTGGAATATTTTCTGCTTAAAACCTGAGCTTTCGTTGGCTAAGATCTAGCTGTATTCAACTGGACGTATAAGGGAATTTAAGTACCTTTTATCTGCACTTTTTTCAAATAATACAGTATTTTAATTGATTTATTTGTGTTGCATTGAATATTAACTGAACTGGAAGTTTTAATTCTGTTTGTTCAGTTAGTGCTTGTTAGATTTTATTGCCTGTTAGAATACCTGCATAGACAGTAATTGCAGTTGGGGTAGTCTCATTCATTGATATTGTGTTGCTGCCTATTTAAGTGGTACATTTTGGAATATTTTCTGTTTAAAACATGAGCTTTAGCCGGCCAAGATCTAGCTGTATTCAACTGGATGTATAAGAGAATTTAAGTACCTTTTATCTGCACTTTTTAAAAATAATACAGCATTTTAATTGATTTATTTGTGTTGCATTGAATATTAACTGAACTGGAAGTTTTGACTTGTTTTTTTTTCAGTTAGTGCTTGTTAAATTTTATTGCCTGTTAGAATTCCTGCATATACAGTGATTGCAGTTGGGGGTAGTCTCATTCATTGATATTCTGTTACTGCCTATTTAAGTGATACATTTTGGAATATTTTCTGCTTAAAACCTGAGCTTTGGCCAGCTAAGATCTAGCTGTATTCAACTGGGCGTATAAGAGAATTTAAGTACCTTTTATCTGCACTTTTTTCAAATGAGAGCATTTTAATTGATTTAATTGTGTTGCATTGAGTATTAACTGAACTGGAAGTTTTGAATCTGTTTTTTTCAGTTAGTGCTTGTTAGATTTTATTGCCTGTTAGAATTCCTGCATAGACAGTAATTGCAGTTGGGGTAGTCTCATTCATTGATATTCTGTTACTGCCTATTTAAGTGGTACATTTTGGAATATTTTCTGCTTAAAACCTGAGCTTTGGTTGGCTAAGATCTAGCTGTAGTCAACTGGATGTATAAGGGAATTTAAGTACCTTTTATCTGCACTTTTTTCAAATAATACCGCATTTTAATTGATTTATTTGGGTTGCATTGAATATTAACTGAACTGGAAGTTTTAACTCTGTTTGTTCAGTTAGTGCTTGTTAGATTTTATTGCCTGTTAGAATACCTGCATAGACAGTAATTGCAGTTGGGGTAGTCTCATTCATTGATATTTTGTTGCTGCCTATTTAAGTGGTACTTTTTAAAATATTTTCTGCTTATAACCTGTGCTTTGGCCAGCTAAGATCTAGCTGTATTCAACTGGACATATAAGAGAATTTAAGCACCTTTTATCTGCACTTTTTAAAAATAATACAGCATTTTAATTGATTTATTTGTGTTGCATTGAATATTAACTGAACTGGAAGTTTTGACTCTGTTTTTTTCAGTTAGTGCTTGTTAGAATTTATTGCCTGTTAGGATTCCTGCATAGACAGTAATTGCAATTGGGGGTAGTCTCATGAATTGATATTCTGTTACTGCCTATTTAAGTGGTACATTTTGGAATATTTTCTGCTTAAAACATGAGCTTTGGCCGGCTAAGATCTAGCTGTATTCAACTGGACGTTTAAGAGAATTTAAGTACCTTTTATCTGCACTTTTTTTCAAATAATACAGCATTTTAATTGATTTATTTGTGTTGCATTGAATATTAACTGAACTGGAAGTTTTGACTCTTTTTTTCAGTTAGTTCCCTATCCACCCTTCCTGGTTTTGTTTTGGTGTTAATCTTGGTGGCTTTGAAACTGCCCGCCCCTCTTTTAAATTTGTGTTTGGATACTCCTTCTGGGCCCATCTCATTTGCTCACTCAACTGAGTGCAGTGAGATCATATTCTGATTTCAGGCACTCCTACTGTGTACAAAGACAGCATCTGGGAAAGAAAAAAAAAGCTTGTTCCCTGCCTTTCCTGCAAGTGGTCTAGACTGTTTGTAGGCTTCTGAGCCCCCAAGCCTTTCTGTGCTGGATGGAAGCCTTCTAGCTTAATTTTCTTTCTTAGAACTAGCCAGTTTTCTAGTTTCAGCACTCAGATCTGTTTCTTTGAACTCAGCACTTGTTCAGAGCTCATTGTAAGTACTAAATAAGCTGCAAATTATTACAGCACTCAACTTTCCTCACTTGTTTAGAGGAAAGCAGTTTTTAGTATTTAATAAATAAGCACATATCCAGGCATGTCTAAGGGTCAACTCCCAGTGTTTTCTCCTGTCTACCTGATGAATCTGGGCATCTTGGGGCAATGCAGCAATTGCCTCATGTACACAGACAACCCTCTCCTCCTACCACCCAACACTACAACCTGTGAGAGATGCACTTGTATAGCCAACCTGGAAGTAAAGCTCTCTTCACCCAAGACTAGACTAGACAGTCAAGAGGAGAAGGTAAACACTTGCACCACACCACACTCATCACATAGTCCCTCAAAACCTACACCACTAAAACACACACATAGAAACACAAAAGACACACCTACATTCACGGAGGCTCTCAATAAAAACCTGCCCAAGCATCAGGGACCTCCAAAGCAGAAACACAAGCAAACTCCACCCCCAACACAACCCAAATAACACATAGCCCACAAACTCAGTGTGCCACTCAACCACAGCCCATAAGGCATAACAATGTACCCAACACTCTAGTCATAGGTGACTCTATAGTCAGGCACACTGACGTTCCACTCACCAGGCTAAACAAGGAGAATGTTACTGTCAGCTGCCTGTCAGGTGCCAAGATCTGCCACATAATGCATGCACTCAGGTCACTCCACAACAAGTACAAATATGACACTGTCATTGTCCATGTTGGTGTGAAGGACCTGAGATGTACCTCCCTGGACGACATGAAAAGAGACATGGAGGAGCTCTCCGATCTTGTAGCCAAGGCAGGTATGACCCTAGCCCTGAGTAGTATCCTGCCATCACCCAGAATGATACCACAGTACAAGGACAAAATGACTGACTTCAACAATTGGCTAAGCTTCTGGTGTCATTCTAAGGGGATCCAGTATTTGTCTGCCTGGGACGACATAATAACTTTCAAAAATAACTTTTGAAAATAACTTTCTTGGGTGGCGTAAGCCAGGGAACCTTGTTGGCTAGGCTTATGTAGGCCCTTGGGCCGATAGCCTAGTACCTACCTATGAACCTATGAACATGATCGACAAACCACGATGCTTTGCCAGAGATGGCCTGCACCTGTCGCCCTTGGGATTCCAGATACTGGCTAAGGCTCTTGCCACCCCGATAGTGCCTTTTTTAGGCAAGGTTCAAATGACAAATTCCCCACCGTAACAGGTACAAGCAAGCAAAATCTGAGGGTAATGCTACTCAATGCTAAAAGTCTAAACCTCAAAATGCACTCACTCAAGGCACTCCTTAAAATGGAGAACATTGACATCTGTGCAGTGACAGAGACCTGGTTCAAAGCTCCAGAGAGCACCCCTGCATTAGTAGGCTATAATTCATACCACACCTTTCGGCCACCTGACCCAGAGCGAAGCGCTAAAGGTGGAGACGTGTCCATATTCATTAAGGATATCCACACCTCCAGGCTAGTTGCACAGCATAATGCATCCGAGATTATTCAAGTGCAGCTAACTCTGGGCAAGACAGCAATCCAAATTGTAGCTTGCTACAAACCCCCTACCATGCCCCAGGATTCCCACTCCTGATTTCTTGATACACTGGAAAGTATTAGGGTGCAACCTAACACCCTAATAATGGGCGATTTCAACTACCCCACCATTAACTGGGAAAACTACTCATGTACCAACTGTTTTGCTCAACGTTTTCTGGAATTCATAAATTCCATTGCCTTGGATCAACTTATTCACACCCCCACCAGGGGCAGCAATATCCTAGACCTGGTCATTACCAACATGGGCAACTGGTGTTTCACACCAGAGGTCAATTCCTCATTGGTCAGATCCGACCACAAGCTAGACATCCTAGACATCCACATCCACATCCCAGCCCCACCCCCAATTAGGAAAACCACCATAAAAAATTCTCCAAAGCCAACTTCACACTTCTTAAGACAGAAGTGGCAAACTTCATGACACCCATGCAGATGGACAATAGAGGTACGACTGCTGAATCCTACACAAATGCACTTTATAAGCACTTACACGAGTGCATGGATCATGCTATCCCTAATAGAACCAATATGCTATCCTCCAAAAAAAGGAAGCCAATCTGGTGGTCCTCTGCCATAAACAAACTCTACAACTGAAGAAAGAAACTGTTGCAAAAAAGAGTAAAATCCCATGACTGGAGGAACTCCCTGGTCAACCTCAGTAAGAAGCTGATATCCCTCATAAAATCCTCCAAAGCTAGTTACGAAAACAAAATTGCCACTGACTCTAAAGATAACCACAAAGCATTCTATAGCTATGTCAAGAATCTCAATGGCAACACTCAGATCTGCTCTGAGTTACAGCACAATGGCACAAATACACAGAACCAACTGATATTGCCAACATCCTGGCAGATAGGTTCAGTGCTAATTTATCACCCTCTCAACCCCTAGAGGGCCCATCTCCATACTGGAAGAATGCAAAGTTCCTGTAATCATGGCTGCACAGGTAAAAAACACACTCTCCAAAGCCGAGAACACAGCATCCATGGGACCTGACAATATCCCAGGCTGCATTCTACATGAACTACAGAATGAACTGGCACCCTACCTAAGTACCATGTTCAATCATAGCCTCACCTCAGGCTTTGTGCCCAATGAATGGTGCACCACGACAGTTATCCCACTCCACAAAGGGGGAGCCATGATGGACCCCGGGAACTACCACCCCATTAGCCTGATGAGCCTGGTCTGCAAGGCCATGTAACGTATCATCATGGAACTCATAAACAAAGACATTGGTAATCTCCAAACTCTGGCCCTACCCAGTTTGAGTTTGTAAAAGGCATATCATGTCTCCTAAACCTGATTGACTCCTTTGAAGCAGTCACCAAAGCCATAGATGAGGGTAAGGTGGTTCACACAGCTTATCTAGATCTCGTCAAGGCTTTCAACACCATCCCCCACTCTGGAATTATAGATTAGCTCACTAAACTAGGTATAAATCCCTATCTCACAAGATGGGTTGCCAACTGGCTCACTGATAGAACCCACACTGTGAAAGTAGCAGACTCCAAAGCCGACTTCAGACCAGTGACAATTGGAGTACCACAGGGTTCAGTCCTGGGTCCTCTCCTGTTTGGCATTTACTTCTCTGAAGTACAGGCTAACACAGAAGGTCTTTGGTTAACAAAGTTTGCAGATGACTGCAAACTAGGAGCCATAATCAAAACTCCTAACGATGTGGACATACTACAAAAGGGCCTCACTGAGACAGATGCCTGTGTCAAAGCCATGGCCTGAAGCTCAATGCCAAAAAGTGTATTGTCATCCCCTTTGGTAAAAACTCTGTACTGATGAACTACCACATAAGTGGTAGTCTACTTAATGTCGAAAGTGTGATAAGAGACCTTGGGACACAGGTGGACAATAGTCTCCCCTTTGATAACCACATCACCACAGTGGTCAGGAAATCTTTCTACGTGGCTCACCTCATCACAAAAGGTTTCTCATCCAGAAAAAAAGAGGTCATTGTTCCCCTCTGTTCATCACTCATTAGACCCATTACAGAGTACAATGCCCCTTTTGGTATGTACCTCAGAAGACATCTACAACAATTGGAAAGGCCACAGAAATACCTCATAAATAGGATTACTGGCCTCAAACAGATGCCCTACGCCGACCATCCCAAAAAACTCCAGCTTTACTCCATCGCATATCATGTACTCAGAGGCGATCTCTGCCTGACATACAAAGCTTTGTCAAACCCAGAGCTGTTGGACATGCTCCACTTAAAGAAATCCCAATCCCTCCGAGCTACATGCTCTAGGGACCTAAACCTTGTCACCAGAATAAACAGAACATGCTGGAGAGATTGATTCCTGTTCCAGAGACTTCCCATACTCTTGAGCAGACTACCTATCTGTGTCAAACAGAGCTCCTCATTAGTACTCTTCAAGAAAAATCTTGATGATTGGATGAGAAATAGGAAATTCACCCCAGTGATCACTTCTGTGGCTCTGCTCGACAGGGGCACAGGAAAATAATTTTCTTGGGTGGTGAAAGCCAGGGTACCTTTTTGGCTAGGCTTACATAGGCCCTAGGCCTAATAGCCTAGTATCTACCTATGAACCTATAAAATGTTGTGGCAGTCTGGCCAGCACCCTCCAAGCCAGTGAGCCCTAGGCAACTGCCTAGGTATTCTAGTGCTGGATCCAGAATTTTAGAGTCCTGTTCAATTACTCCACTAGTTTGTCAATCTATGGGTGATATAATGAAGTCCTGTGCTGTTTTACCTTAAATCAGTGACATGGATGATGCATGATTTTTAGACATAAATGAGGTTCCCCAACAAATAAATATTTCTTTTAGTATCTATCCCCCCTTTGGAAAATAGTGGAACTAACTCCCTTGCTATAGTTTTGATGATGGATTTTTAGAGTGAGATTGCTTCTGGATAGTTGATGGCATAGGCTAGAACTAGTGATAGAAATGGATATCATTGAGCTATTCTATATATCTGCTCAAAATGTGCCACTATTATAAGCATGGAAATTAGAGGATTTTTTTAAAGCCAGGGTTTGGGGTTATTTTCTGGGTGCTAGTGCATCCTGCACAAAACATTTTGATTTCTGTTATTATGTTCCGCTAATAGAATCTGGCTAAAACCTGTCCTTAGTTTTGTTCAGACCTAGGTGTCCCCCAAGTACATGGCTTTGTGCCAGTCTTATCATCAAGTTCCTGAAAAGTCTAGGTGGTAATAGCTGATGCATTACTTCATCCTTCTATTATTTACCCTACATAGCAAGTAATTATTGTAGTTCAAAATAGGGATAGGAAGTAGGCTGTTTGTGGTAAGTTCCTGTCTCATTACCATGATTATATTCTCCTTGTTTCTACTCAAAATTTCATTGTCCCACTAGGCGTTTTCTAAAATTTAGCTGTCTCACTTGAAGGTCAGCTAAGTCAGGGATTTCCTCCCAAATAGCTTCTTGTGAGCTAGAGTGTTCTGCTTCTTCTCCAAACAGCATAGATGCAGGAGAGCGAGTGTTAGAATCTTCCCTAAAAAAGGTGGTCCATACCAATACTCGCTGTAACTATGTTGTTCCCTCCACAAGAGAGCTCAGTTTTTTTCTGCATAAGGCTTAATGTTCAACACTCCTTTCCTATTCTCTAGAATTTTATATACTTGTTCTTCAGTTGACTGCCTCGTCCCTGCTTTTTCCATTCCCCTGAGGTTTTTCTCTCCACCAGAGCTCCTGTCTGAGAGTCTTTCAGAGCTTGAAGCTCATCCAGTTCATACTTCATTACCACAACCTTGATTATAATCTTATACTTTCTATCATGGCCTTCTACCCTTGATATAATATACCAAGGGTCTGTAGGGTCTTTCTGCCCATGTTTGCTCATACCTTCATTCCAGGGCTCTCTAGTATTATTCCTGATCCTTTACTGTACTCAAATTTCTTGATGTTCACAACTATTAATAGTTCCCTTTCCAATATTTCACAGGAGGACAAAGGTAGGTCAATGAAATGTTTATCCCAAGGGTACATCCCCTTGAGCTGGGGATGCAGTTTATCAAAAGCACTACTCCCTTTCCACTTTTTCCACAGTTTGTTAAAATGAGGAAGCTATTTGTAATTATCCTGTCATAAATTAAACATGGCACTACTGTAATTGGGTATAGTATCTTCCCAAACTCAGTTTGGATCTCTACCTGGGCATTGGGTGTTTTTTTTTTCTGTCTTGTTGAATATAATGTACTTCAGTAGGTTTTCCACATACAAATGTATTGTAGTTTTACTAGGGTGATCTTACTACCACACTCTAACAGTAGTTATTTCCCTTCTACTTGTAACAGAATGCTATTTCAGTCATTCTAGCAGAGGTTTTATCACGTTCCATATTTTTGTTATTACATTCTCTCAGTCAATTTGATATTGACATTAGAAATAAAAATCACTATTACAGCCTTTAGCAAAGTGGCACCTTTTCCCACCTTTAAAACAAAGTGGATGTGTTGTTGACCCCTTTGATTTAATAGGTGATTTGTCTTTTGCTGTATGTGACTTACTCATATATAAAACTTATGTGACCTAAAATTCTGTCTACCAATGTAACAAAACTTTAAAAATCTTTTGGATCTGATTGACTCATCCACTTTTTACAACTGGCAATGACTGTTTAAATATGTCTGTCACTACCATCTCATTCTCCTTACTGTTACGACCCTGAGGTCTAACCACAAAGATATTAATGCTTTACTTAAGACAATGTGGGACCTTACCATTCATTTTTGTTGAAAAGTCCATTCATGTAATTTTTGATCTTGTGCCACCCTCTACCTCACCCCAGCTTGAGCAAGCAAGCATTTCTTTGCATTCTCTTAGTCCTTGTAGTCCTTGCAGCCTGTTCCTTCCATGTCCATGAAAGCTTGGAAGGTATCCCCTGTCAGCATTGCAGAAAATGTCTAAGCCTCTTCAGCTCACTCCCATCCCTTCTGTCTGATGATCTACTCAAAAATGACTATGTATGTGTTCAAGTCCTCCTCCTGAGTCAACAGTTTCAGCAGTGGCATAGTTTGTGGCACTGTGATGGATTTCATAAGTGATACTGTTCCATCTGCAGCAGCAGTGATCATTTGGAAAATTTGCTTTAAAGTAGCAATCTCATCAGGAAAGTAGTAGATGGTTTCTTTCAGCATTGAGGCATGGGCTTCTGATTCAATATATTCTCTCAGGGACACTGCAAAAACCTCTGTAACAGGTACATTCATTTGGGCACACAACACAGGGGATAAAACAGATATCCGCTTCTGATAATACAGTATGACCTTCTGAATGCAGCACAGCACAAGGACCAGAAGCAGGTACATTCTCTCATGGGGTGCAGCACAAACCCCTGACACAGCAGATAGAAACAGGTTTGCTTAATATCAACTAAATGTGGTGTGTTTCAGTACAGCACTCAGCACATCAAGGGTTACTCAGCACCACAGAAAATGTCTCTGTAGGGGAATTTACTTGGTAGTAACAGGTAAAGCTGAGATTTCAGAAAGAAAAACTTGGCTGAAGTTTATGCCCACCACATCTACCATGTTTGCAGTCATAACAAAAGCAAAATCTAGTACCTTATTATAAACTCAGGTGATAAAACACAGTTAAACAAAACAGAAAGCACCTGGTTTTAGTCTTCTCCAGGCAAGTGGGCTCCAGGTTTCCTTCTCTG
>NC_056747.1:649000004-649105004 GCF_019279795.1 Protopterus annectens | reverse complement strand
GTTAACAGCTGTATCCAAGTGCTGTAATATTTCAGCGCAAATGCCATTTTCACCTAGTGCTTTGCTCTTTGGTAAAACTTTCAGTGCTGTTTATATTATTACTTTTATTGCCATTGGTTCCTGATCTTAAGATACAAGATGAAATGGCTGTTAATCTGTTTGATCATTCTGGTATAATGACTAGGTGCAGTCTTTCCATCTTCTCTTAACCTCCTCGGTATCACTCAGTATAGATCATTGAACATCATTTAACATTCCAGTTTGGGGCTTGAATTTTCTGTTTAGGTCTTGTAGTTTAAGAAGAGAAAAGACCATCTTATTCTTCCTCTATTATTTTCTGCTCTGTCTCTTTGCTGTTGACATTGCAGTACTTTATTCTCATTGAGAAGCACATTAGAAATTTTGGTAAAGTTCCACAACTGTCTTTCTTTCTCGTATGGCTTTAGCTTCTCTACATTTCCAAGCAATGTTGGAGGTTTCATCAGATAGTCAGATGGACCATTTCTGCTTTTCAACTTTTTTGCAGAGAAGTTTAATTTTCTTCACATACAGTTTTTTGGATGTCTTCCCATAATTTTTCTGATATAATTTGTAACTAATGCAGGGTATTGATTCTGCAGGGTGTCTTTAAACTCTATTTGTATATTTTCAAGGTCATACTTCACTTAGTAACTGGCTGGTTTACTGTTTTTCAACTTTGGCTTGATTTTTGCATACCAGCAGCTGGTGATCTGTACCTCTGTCAGCAACAAGGTTTGTTTTATTGAAGTATTTGAGTTTTTCCATAATTTACTTACACAGACATACTGCAATTTCAGTACAGCACATTGGTGAAGTCCATGTGTACAGTCACTGTTTACGTTGATAAAAGAAAGTGTTTGAAATGTACAGGTTGTTTGTCTTAAAATTCTGTTAGACATTTGCCTGCTTAATTTCTTTTACCAAGCCCATATTTTCCAATCACTTGACCTTCTTTACTCTCGTCTTTCACATTCCAGTCACCCATGACTATCAGTGTATCTTGTTTGCCCATTCTTTTAATTTCAGCTTGTATTTGGTCCTAGATTGATACTAACCACTTTTGCAGTTGGAGCATATGTGATAATTATAGACATGCCAGTAGTTATACCTTACAAACAGATGTTCATCAAATTGATCACTGCTGCAGTAGCCTTAGCAGTATGGTTCATAGGTTCATAGGTTCATACTAGGCTATCTGCCCTGGGGCAATTATAAGCCTAGCCCGATTCTGTATGGCTTACGCCACCCCTTGATTTGAATATACTGTGCCCTTTTTAAGGTTTAGTTTACTGTGCCTCTGTCTAATAGTGACATGGGAGTAATCCCTGGGACAAACCTACGATCCCCCATCCACCTATCGAGATTCTTCTTGAAGAGATTCAGTGAGGTGCTCTGCCTCACATGAACTGGAATTCTATTCCAGAGCGAAGGGAGCCTCTGGGTTATGAACCTGTCCCTCCAGCAAGTTCTATTTATTTCTGTGCTGAGGTTCAAGTCCCTCGAGCGTGTGGCTCTAAGGGATTTAGATTTACTGAGGTGGAGCATGTCCATTAATTCTGGATTTGACATAGCTTTGTATGTCAGGCGTAGATCGCCTCGAAGTAGGCGGTATGCAACTGAGTAGAGCTGGAGTTTTTTTAACCGAGCAGCATATGGCATCTGTTTGAGACCCTTGATCCTCTTGGTGAGATACTTTTGGGGTCTTTCTAATTGCTGCAGGTGTCGGGTAAGGTACATCCCAAAAGGGGCATTATATTCTATGATGGACCTGATGAGGGATGAATAAAGGGGCACGATTACCTCTCTTGATCTAGATGTGAAACCCTTCGTGATGAGGTGGGCTATGTAGAAGGTCTTTCTAACCACTTTGGCAATGTGGTTTTCAAAGGAGAGATTGCTATCAACTTGGGTCCCCAGGTCCCTAATAACTTTCTCTGTACTTAATGGGTTTCCGCCTATGTGGTAATTTGTGGGCACATTGTTTTGCCAAAGGGTATGACTATACATTTTTTGGCATTTAGCTTTAAACCATGGCGCTGGCACCAGTTATCTGTCTCTGTGAGACCTTTTTGAAGGATGTTTGTGTCAGCTGGAGAGTCGATTATGGCACCCAGTTTGCAGTCATCTGCGAACTTGGTGAGCCATAGTCCTCCCACGTTTGCCTGTACCTCGGAAAAGTATATACCGAACAAGAGTGGTCCCAAGACAGAACCCTGTGGGACGCCAGTTGTGACCGGTTTCGAGTCTGACATGGCTCCAGCAACTCTCACTCTGTGGGTTCTTTGAGCCAGTTTGTGACCCATCTTGTGACATAGGGGTTTATATTTAAGCTGGATAGCTTATCTATGATGCCCGAGTGGGGTATTGCAAGGTCCAGATAGGCTGTGTGGACTACCTTCCCTTCATCTATGGCTTTGGTGACTGTTTTGAAGAAGTCAACCAGGTTCAAAAGGCAGGATCTGCCCTTGACAAAGCCGAACTGGGTAGGATCTAGTGTCTGTAGGTCCCCAATGTCTTTGTTTATGAGCTCCATGATGATCCTCTCCATAGCCTTGTAGACTAAGCTAGTCAGGCTTATGGGGCGATAGTTTCCAGGGTCCGTAGAGGCTCCACCTTTGTGGGGTGGGACCACTGTTGCTGTACGCCATTCTGTGGGCACATATCCTGTAGTGAGGCTGAGATTGTATAGCTGTTTTATTTGCGGGATTAGTTCCTCTTGAAGTTCATGTAGGACGCAACCTGGGACGCCATCTGGTCCCATGGAAGCAGTGTTTTTTGCTTTGGAGAGGGCAGCCTTCACCTGAGCATCAGAGATGTTTGGGAGGCAGCCCTCTGCCGAGATAGATACTTGCTCTTTTGGGGGGGAGGGGGTGGAGAAGTTTGCACTGAACCTGTCTGCCAGGATATTGGCGATGTCTGTGGGTTCAGTGTATTTTCTGTCGTTTAGAATCAACTCAGAACATGTCTGGGAGTTGCATCCCAGGTTCCTAACATAACTGAAAAAAGCCTTATGATTGTCTTTGGTGTCCTGTGCAATTTTTCTCTCGAAGCTGGCCTTGGAGGATTTTATGAGGGATCGTAATTTTTTGCTAGTACTGATCAGAGATGCCTTCCCTATTAGGGATTTTGCTCTATCATGTAATAGCTTCCTCCTTCTGTTGTACAGTTTATTTATGGCAGGGGTCCACCAGACTGGACGCCTGCCTTTGGATGATTGGGTCTTGGTTTTGTTTGGGATAGCATGATCCATGCATTCCTGGAGATGTCCGTAGAATGCGTTTATATAGGATTCTGCAGTTTGGGCTGTAGTTTGCACTGGCCCTGGGGCCTTGAAGGATTCCACTTCGGTTTTGAGAAGTGAGAAGTTCGCTTTGAGAAGTTTTTCACTGTGGTTTTCTGGGCTGGGGTGGGGTCGGGATGTGGACATCCAGTGAAATTAATTTATGGTCTGATCTTACCAATGAGGGATATACTTCTGGTGTGGAGCATAGAGTCTCCATGTTGGTAATGATCAGGTCTAGTATGTTGTCCCCTCTTGTGGGAGTGGTGACTAGTTGTTCCATAGCATTTGAGTTTATAATTTCCAGGAACCTTTGGGCTGAGGTGCTGGGGCTTGAGTAGTGCTCCCAGTCAATGTTTGGGTAGTTGAAGTCACCCAATATAATGGTGTTCAGAGAGATCTTCATGTTCTCCAATGTTTTCAGGAAAGCCGAGTGGGATTCCTGACTTTGAGAGGGTGGTCTGTAGGATGCTATAAACTGAAAAGCAGTCTTGCCCACTGTTAGTTGCACATCTTGTCAAGGATATAACAGAAGGTCAGCTTCCAAAGCTTCGGGGCACCTTCCAGGCACTCGGACTGTCAGGCAGCTCGAGCTGAGCTAACTAAAAGGCAAGTTTGAGGTGCCTAGTCCTTCAGAGCTGTACTGCCTGCTAGGACTACGCTCCTCTAAAGGCTTTCAAAGGCAGACTGTCGGCTTGGTGCCGGGCTGACAAATTCCCTTTGGGGAAAAACCTTCTATTTTCTAAATCTTTTGTGTTTTATCACTTTCCTGTTCAGGAAAGTTATTTTAAAGCTAGGAGTTTTGTTTTTTAATGGCTTGTCATGAGACTGTATCATACTTTAAACAATAGCACTTTTTTCCAGTCAGTTTAAAAGTTGTGTAAATTAACTGAAAACCATTTTTTTCTGAGGATAATTTCTGTTTATTTTAATTTTTGAGGGACTGGCAAATTGTTTTAAAGTGTTTTTTACTATGTTTTTTTTGTTGAAAAAGTGTTTTTTAAAGATTTGTAGTTTTACTAGCGTTTACTGCTTGCCTTCCCTGGGAAAAAAGGCACCATTTTCGATGCATGAAGCAAACTACTGGTCACACAGTCAGGCCTTCTTCCAGCCAAAGAAATAAAAAGTTAAGAAAACAGCCTTTGTCATCAGAGCAAGCTAGCAGTTTGCCTCAGCCACAAGTGGATGACTGCTGTGGCCATTTTTTGTAACTCAGACCACTTATTTTTTTTTTTCCCCAGATTCCTCTGGCATAGTACTTACAGCCATTATGGGCCGGGAATTAGCCATGTCCTCTGTGGCTTTTGGGGAGCCCTCAGTGAGCAAGAGAGCCACTGTTGTCAGTCCAGAAGGAAAGAACAAGGAAGGCTTCCCTGTTGTGTCAGAATGCTGTGCCCATCCCTGGGGAAGCCACTGCTGCCATTAGTAACACAGTTGGCCCCATGTTTTCTGTCAAAAAGAAACAGAAACCGAAAACTAATTATGTGTCTACTCCTCCACAAATTTCCTTAGTCAGGAGTACTTTACTGGGTCTGGCTCAGTGTTTAAATTTAGGCTAGTGATTCTTCTTGTAAAGTAGTTTCTGGTAAAAGAAAGAGGGAAACCCATTTTCTGAAGAGATTCAAGGTTCTGAATCTGAACACGAAAATTAAGGGACAGCCACAGGGTTTTTTTCCTCAGATTTCTGATTCATACTCAGAGGAGACCTTGGTTTCTGATTCTCCTTGTGTTTTTTTTTCTTTCTTGGAGACTATTGCTAGAATGTGCCAGTGTTTTCACTGAGAAAACATTGAGGTTTCTGAGTCCATCAGAAAATACTGTGAGTTGATACAGAAGGAATTTCCAGAAACTGCACCCATTCCTCCTGTTCTGTCTGCTTTAAAAGATGTGTGTGTTGCTGCCTGCAATTTTCCTGATAGTCAGCCTTCTGCTGGTAAAAATGCAGACTGGATGCATAAAGATCCTCAGTCTTTTAAGTTTTTATATACTATTCCCAAACCTGACCCAGCAGCTATAGTTTTAGTTGATCCCACTGCTGTTAAACACTTAGTTAATTCCAATCCTACTGTTTCTGATAAGGATATAAACACTATTGGTAAGGATGGGAAAAAGTGTATACTTCTGCAACTTTGATTTTCAGAATTTTGAATTGTCAAGTCAATAAATAAATTAAGTTGTTCTGACTAATTGTGAAAGTATGAGGAATGTTTTATCTGCAGTTTCTTCTTGTGAGGAAACATCTGATTTAAATCATTTAGTTTCTTCTATTGCACAGGTCACTACTCATTGTTTACAGTGTGTGTAAGTCTCTGTTGATAGTTTCTCCAGGGCTATGGCTGTTGGTAATATTTTGAGGAGGTTTGCATGGCTGCATTCTCAGGACCTCCCAGATAATGTTAAAATGAGATTTTAAATTCCCCTTTGGGTACAGATTTAATTTTTGACTCCTTTGCTGCAGAGGTGATCAAAACGTGATGAAAGATTTCAGCTGACCCAGGGAATCTTTTACGATTTTTCAGTGCTCCTTTTCCAACTTTTCTACTGGACTCTCTAACTCCTCATCCAATTTTGGAAAAAGCAGAATAAATAGTCTCAACAAAATACATGTAAACAGACTTTTAAGAAGAAATGTCAAGGGCATTAAAAGAAGAGTTGAACCTTCCAAAATGAAGGACAGTCCAACAAGTCTGAATGACTGTTTAAGAGACCTTGAGACCCCCCCCACTTCATGGCCCCTTTTTTCTTCCAGAAAGTTTGAATCTCCATTCCTTTTTGGCAATGGATAGCTTCAGACAAATGGGCTCTGAAGATCATTCATCAAGGTTACAGATGGCAGTGGGAAGAAATTCCTCCTTTCCGGAGATTCATTCCTCATCCACCAGATCAGACTCTTTTGTTCTCATCTGTTCTTTATCACATAATGTCCCAAGGAGTGATAGAAGCAGTTTCTCCTTCCAAGGTGGGGAGGGTTCTTTATTCAAGGATATTCATAGTGCCAAAGAAAGAAAATGACTGGAGACCACTTCTGGATCTTTGTTTTTTCCTAAACTGCTTGGTGATAGTGCCCAAATTCAGAATTATGAAAATTCACAACCTTTTACCTCTTCATCCTCCTTCATACTTCTTAATCACACTAGACTTAAAATATGCTTATCATCATGTCCCTGTTAATCCAGACTTCACATGTTTCTTGTTTGGATCACATTATCAGTTTTCAGCTTTAACCTTTGGACTATCCACTGCACCATGAGTGTTCATAAGATATCTAGCTCCAGTTAAAGCTAATTGCATGCTATAAAGTATCCACATTTCCATAATTAGATGACTTGTTTATGTTTGCAGAGTTTTGAGTTTTCTTCAAAGTGTCAGGATATATATATATATATATATATATATATATATATATATATATATATATATATATATATATATATACATATACTCTGCAACTCTCAAGGAACAACAACAAACTAAAAAAGAACGGAAGCCAGCAGAGCGATCACCAGTATGCAACGGTAAACTTCAGTAAAGAGAAATCCACCTCCAACAGAACCAATATCGGTCAACCACAAAAAGTATTTATTTAAGCAAACAATCAGTCCTGCTTTTCATTGGCGACACCTCGCCAACTTCTTCAGAAGTTAAAAATTTCAAAACAACGCACCACTTCCATAGGAAGTTTAAATACAAGAGTGCGTGATGTCACACATTCACCTTTTCTTAACAAACATTTGAAAAGTTTTAAAAAAGACCTAATACCTAACCTTGGGTCTATGCCCCTGTTCTATAACCGGTTGGTTAGCTAGATACTTTATATAATAATAAATAAAAAATAATAGTAAGTAAAACAAATATAAATTTACAAACAAGCGTTTGTCAAATATTTTACGAAGCTTTAACAGTGCAAATATATGCTGGACTGGCCAAATATAAAATTATATAAATAAAATACAAAACCATGAAAAATATTTAAAATTGTCTAAACTTTCTCATATACAACACAGAATCTAACTAAAACATAAACATCCAACCTCATTCACTATAAAAAACTAATATGTATTATTAAATATCCCCTTGATATATATATAGAAATAATATAATAATTATTAATTACTATTGTTGTGGAGGTTGACTAATTCATCCACCCTAATTACATTTTACCTTTCTAAACTCCTCAGTTTCAGCACACTAGCAATGGAAAGCATACTATTTAAACCTGGGAAGTTTTAGGCATCCAGTTTTAGCTGCCATACCAACTCCTTAAATTCTAACAACAAAGATTCAGGGCCTCCCTATTATTTATAACTAACTGGTCTTTTTTTAGTTTATATATATATATATATATATATATATATATATATATATATATATATATATATATATATATATTCTCCAATAGCTCCTAAATAATTTCCACTTTCCATTTCTTAAATTCCTCTCTTTTCAACATATAGGTGAGAAAGCACAAGCGCCTCATTTCATTTCATTACCTTGTGTTTTTATTTTAGTTATTACTGGTGCATGATCTGAAACATTTATTGGGTGTATATCAGGACCTTCAATTAAATGCACATGTTCCTGTGAAATGTAAACTCTGTCTAGACTAGCCCAGTTTTTCTATCTTGGAGAATAATATGTAAATTCACTTTGAACCCCCAGTACTGAATTCCCATTTTCCATGCCAAATATTTTCATAAATTTCTTCATAAATCTACCCTACTTTGTTATATTTTCCCTTCTAGACCCCAGACACATATTCACTGTTGCAAATCAAATTCCAACCCCCAACTATAAGTAATATTCCTTCCTGAAAGCTGATTTATTTTTTCCAGAATTTTCTTAAGCTCCATTATAGCAGTTTTAGGTGAAATATAAGTACATGCCAGTGTAATCCTCTTCCCTTGCCTCTTCCCTAGCCATTGATACTACAAAACTACCATTATTATCTTTTTTTATTTTCTTCTATCACTATTTGAGCCCCTCTTACAAATAATGTAAGTACTCCTCTGTTCACAGCTATTCTGCTGAGTAACCAACCTGAAAATCTTTCTTTGTCAAATTCACATGTTCAGGTTTTTCCAAGTGGTGTCTCCTATAGCATAATTTTTTGCACTCCACATTTTTAAATATAGTTCAATACTCTTTCTTTTTTGTATTTATCTGTGAGACCCTTGACATTTAAAGACATTACAGAAAGCATCATTGAATTAAAAAGTTATTATTCCCACCTTTTATGTATAACAGCTTTTTTATTAAATGTCTAGTTCCAGTTTTTGTGTCACATGCATACACTTTTTGGCACATTGATTTTTTTATACAGATGTTTCTTGTCATATCCATTTAAGCCTATGTCATATCTTACAAAAGTTTTTGTTTTATTGAAAACCCTAATAAAACTCCCTCCAGCCCCCCCAAAACACATTAACTTAATAACAGCACACAGAATTATGTAGATCTTCAAATATTGAAGTTTTATCCCCCTAATAGGAACAAATTTTCCAAATTGATAGCTACACTCATAGACTTGAGTTAACCTAAAAGAAAGGTTATCCATGCTAAGACATGGTGCAGCTTATGCTTCAACTAATTGCTGTCTGGTTTTGTCTTATCTTTATAGCTTTCCAAGCTAAGTAAGCACTTCACTGCTTTCAGAGAACATTATCTCCTAGACATTTCTCTTTATCAGATTGTCTACTGGAGACAGGAGGACCAGATACAGAATTGCTACTAAGCATACATTTATTAGCTAGAAAAACACATTATAATATTCAATATTCTTTTTTATTTACTTGCTTTCTCTTAAAACATGTTACTAGATGAAGCTAAGGGCTCAATCCAGTCATTCCCCTATGCAAGAATGAGAAAAAGCAGACTAATTTTTCTTTTTAATGCTCTTTTAACTAGACATTTGTTCTTTTTTTTACATTGCAGTGTTTACATTTCTTAAAACTAAACTAGGAGAAATAGAGAAGAAGGGAGAAAGAAAAAAGAAAAAGAAAAAAAAGAAACATCTGTTTACATTAGTATCCCCATTACACTTAAAAATAACTGAGAAAATGTTACTTTATAGCATGCAAAGAAAATCCTGCACTTTAAAAATAGTACCAGTAAGAAAAATATTGTTTTGCTTACAGTTTACTTTCTACCTCCTCTTCCCTTTTCCTAAGTATTTTTCTGAACATTAATGACATGAAGTAGGGCATATGCTTTAGAGTCCCTTACAAATTTAACAAAGTCCAAAAGAGTCCAATGTTTCTAGATTTTCTTGTCCTGTCATGTTTGTCAAATATAATTATTGCTCTATAATTCCACATTTGTCAATTTCCAAGTTACTGGTTTTATTCCTACTCATCTCCATCTCCCAATCCTGTCTCTGCTTCACTTCCAAAATACTCTTGATTCTTCTAGTTGACACTTGTGCTTTTTTCCTTTTCTCAAGCATTTTCCATTGAAACATTGGAAAAGATTTCACTGGTACAGTCTCTCTGTGATCTTTATTATCGGAAGAACAAAAAACAGAATCTCCTTCTGTTTCACGGCTCAGTTTTTGTTGGACAAACTTTTGTATTTCCTCCTTAGCATGTACTTCATGAAAAAATGATTTTGTCCCTCCAGGGAAGAATATTTTGAAGATAGCTGGGTATTGCAGTTTGAATCTCATGCCTGCTTCTCGACATTCCCTGAATAGTGGAATAAATTTACTCCTGCTCTGCCTGATATACAGTGAGTAATCATTCTTTGCAAACACTCTGCTGTCTCCCCCTTTTAGTACTTTGTCTTTCTGCCACAGTTTTGTCAAAATCAACTTCCTCTGCTGGTAGGATTTTGTCTTTACTATTAAAAGTCTAGGATGTTTTATCATAGCAAGGTTTGGAACATACACATGGTGTGTCCTTTCGATTAACAACTCCTGCTGTGGAATACCAGTTCAGTTGTTTATTTGTGCTTTCATAAAATTATTACTGTCTGTTCCTTCCAGCTTCTCTGGTACAGCAGAAAATCTCAGGTTTTCCCTGTGTGCTCTGTCCTCTAATTCTATTATTTTTTTAAACATCTTTTCTTGAGCAATCTCATATTCAGACAGCCTTTTCTTCTTTTTGATCTCTGATGTTTACAGTTTTGTCATCTCATCTGAATATCTGTTTAAAGCTTCTTCCAGTTTTTTCCAACCTTTTGTTGTTTAAGTTCATATACTCTATCAGTGTTTCATTTATTTTAATCAGGTCTGTATGCACTTGTCTTATACTTTCCTCTGGGTTACTAAAAATCATGTCTGGAGCTTGTACTGCTTTTTCATAGGTTCATAGGTTGATACTAGGCTATCTGCCCTAGGGCATTTATAAGCCTAGCCAGAGTGTGTTTGGCTTTCACCACCCTTTTAGATTAGTTGACTGTGCCTCTGTATAGTAGGTCACAGAAGGTAGCCCTTTTAAGGTTAGCTTACTGTACCTCTGTCAAGCAGGGACACAGAAGAAATCCCAGGGGTAAACTTACAATCTCCCATCCACTTGTCAAGATTTCTCTTGACAAGGGTCAGTGAGGGGCTCTGCCTAACATGGATTGGGATTTTGTTCCAGAGTGAGGGGAGCCTCTGGGATATGAATCTGTCCCTCCAGCATGTCCTATTTATTTCTGTGCTAAGGTTCAAGTCCCTGGAGCATGTAGCTCTAAGGGATTTAGATTTACTGAGGTGAAGCATGTCCATTAAATCTGGGTTGGACATGGCTTTATACGTCAGACACAGATCGCCTCTGAGTAGGTGGTATGCAACTGAGTAGAGCTGGAGTTTCTTTAGCCGAGCTGCATAGGGCATCTGTTTGAGCCCCTTGATCCTCTTGGTGAGGTACTTTTGGGGTCTTTTCAGTTGCTGCAGGTGTCGGGTAAGGTACATCCCAAATGGGACATTGTATTCATTTATGGGCCTGATAAGTGATGAGTAAAAGGGCACAATGACCTCTCCTGATCTAGATGTGAATCCTTTCATGATAAGGTGGGCTATATAGAAGGTCTTTCTAACCACTTTGGCAACATGATTGTCAAAGGAGAGATTGCTATCTACTTGGGTCCCCAAGTCCCTAATTACTTCTTCTGTACTTAATGGATTACCACCTATGTGGTAATTTGTGGGCACTTTGTTTTTCCCAAAGGGGATGACTATGCACTTTTTGGCATTTAGCTTTAGGCCATGGCTCGGGCACCAGTTATCCCTCTCTGTGAGACCCTTTTGGAGGATGTTTGTGTCAGCCGGAGAGTCGATTATGGCACCCAGTTTGCAGTCATCTGCGAACTTGGTCAGCCATAGTCCACCCGTGTTAGCCTGTACCTCTGAGAAATATATACCAAACAAGAGAGGTCCCAGGACTGAGCCTTGTGGGACGCCACTTGTAACTAGTTTAGAGTCTGACATGGCACCTGCTATTCTGACCATGTGGGTTCTATCCCTGAGCCAGTTTGCAACCCATCTTGTGACATAGGGGTTGATCTTTAAGCTGGTGAGCTTATTTATGATGCCCGAGTGGGGTATTATGTCGAAGGCTTTTGCGAGGTCCAGGTAGGCTGTGTGGACTACCTTCCCTTCATCTATGGCTTTGGTAACTGTTTCAAAGAAGTTGACCAGATTCAAGAGGCAAGATCTGCCCTTAACAAAGCCAAATTGGGTAGGATCCAGTGTCTGGAGGTTCCCAATGCCTTTGTTTATGATTTCCATGATGATACACTCCATAGCTTTGCAGACCAGGCTACTCAGGCTTATAGGGCGATAGTTTCTGGGGTCTGTTGTGGCACCACCTTTGTGGAGTGGGACCACTGTTGCTGTACGCCATTCCTTGGGTACATATCCTGTAGTAAAGCTGAGATTGAACAGTGACTTTATATGAGGGTTTAGTTCTTCTTGGAGCTCGTGTAAGACGCAGCCCGGGACACCGTCTGGTCCCATTGATGCTGTGTTTTTTGCTTTGGAGAGGGCAGCTCTCACCTATGCATCTGTGATATCATGAAGGCTGCACTCTGTTGGGATAGAAATTTGCTCTTTTGGGGGGAAAGGGGGGGAGAAGGTTGCACTGAACCTTTCTGCCAGGATGTTGGCAATGTCTGTGGGTTCAGTATATTTTTTGTCATTTTGCACTAACTCTGAGCATATCTGGGAGTTGCCTCCCAGGTTTCTGACATAACTAAAGAAGGCCTTGTGATTATCTTTAGTGTCTTGTGCAATTTTTCTTTCGAAGCTGGCCTTAGATGATTTTATGAGGGATCGTAGTTTCTTGCTAGTACTGATCAGAGACGCCTTCCCTTTTTGGGATTTTGCTCTATCATGTAGTAGCTTTCTCCTTCTGTTGTATAGCTTATTTATGGCCGGGGTCCAGCAGACAGGTCTCCTGCCTTTGGAGGAGTGAGTCTTGGTTTTATTTGGGATAGCATGCTCCATGCATTCCTGTAGGTGTCCATAGAATGCTTTTGTAAAGGATTCTGCATTTTGGGCCATATTTTCCACTGGCCCGGGGGCTTTGAAGGATTCCACCTTGGTTTTGAGAAGTGTGAAGTTTGCTTTTGAGAAGTTCTTCACCGTGGTTTCCTTAGCTAGGGGTGGGGACAGAATATGGATGCCCAGTGAGATTAGTTTATGGTCTGATATTACCAATGAGGGGTATACCTCTGGTGTGGAACATAGAGACCCCATGTTGGTGATGACCAGATCCAATATGTTTTCCCCTCTTGTGGGAGTGGTGACCAGTTGTTCCATAGCATTTGAGTTTATAAATTCTAGGAACCGTTGGGCGAGGGTGTTTGGGCTTGAGTAGTTTTCCCAATCAATGTTTGGGTAGTTGAAGTCACCCAATATAATGGTGTTTGGAGAGACCTTCATATTCTCCAGTGTTCTCAGGAAAGCCGAGTGAGGTTCCTGTGTTTTGGAGGGTGGTCTGAAACAGGCTGCAAACTGAAAGGCAGTTTTGCCCACTGTTAGTTGCACATGGATGGTCTCTGATGCTTCGTGCAGTGCCACTAACCTGGAGGTGTGGGTATCTTTGATAAATATGGATACTCCCCCTCCTTTTGTGGTTTGGTCCGAGTTTTGGGGCCGGAAAGCATGGTATGAAGTATAACCTGTTAGTGCTGGGGTGCTCTCGGGAGCCTTGAACCAGGTTTCTGTTACTGCACAGATATTGATATTCTCCATACTGAGGAGAATCTCGAGTGTGTGCATCTTGAGGTTTAGACTTCTGGCGTTGAGCAGCATTACCCTTAGTTTTTTTTTCTTTGTGTTGTCTATGGAGGTGGGTTTGTCTTTTGAGCCTTGCCTAAAAAAGGCACTATGGGGGAAGCAAGAGCCTTTGCCAGTATTCGAAAACCCAGGGGTGACAGGTGCAAGCCATCCCTAGCGAAGCAAAGTGGCTTGTTGAGCATGTCATCCCAGGCTGACAGACACTGGATCCCCTTTGAATGACACCAATACTTTAGCCAATTGTTGAAATTGATCATTTTGTCTTTATACTGTGGCATCATTCTTGGTGAGGGTAAGATGCTACTCAAGGTCAGGGTCATACCAGCCTGGGCTACATGATCAAAGAGCTCCTCTATGTCTTTTTTCATGTAGTCCAGGGAGGTACGTCTCAGGTCATTCACACCAGCATGGACAATGACGGAGTCATATTTGTACTTGCTTTGGAGTGACCTGAGTGCTTGTGTTATGTTGGGGATCCTGGCACCCGACAGGCAGCTTACAGTGACCTTCTCCTTGTTCAGCCTGGTGAGTGGGACGTCAGTGTGTCTGAAAACAGAGTCAGCTATTACAAGTGTATTAGGTGTGTTGTTTAGCCTTAAGGGCTGTGACTGTGTGGCACACTGACTTTGTGAGCTATGTGATATGTGGGTATTGTTTCATGGTAGGGGTTGCTTGGATGTCTGCTTTGGAGGTCTCTGCTGCTTAGGCAGATTTTTATTTAGAGCCTCCGAGTATGTTTTTGTGTGTTTATGTGTTTGGTTTGCTGATGCGATAGGTCTATGTGAGACTGGATTTGTGGTGTGTGTGGTTACCTTCTCCTCTTGACAGGCTGTGCCAGTACTGGGTTGAGAGAGCTTAGCCTCCAGTTTGGCTATATAGTTGCATCTCTCATATATATTTGAGCTTGTTGGGAGGAGGAGAGGGTGGTCTGTATACATAAGGCAGTTGTAACATTGCCTCAAGATTCCCAGATTCACCAGCTGGACTGGAGAGTAAACCCAAAATTGACCTTTGGACATGCCTGAATAATATAGGGAACTACTTATTGACTGATTAGAAAGAACCAATAGGGAGCAAGGGCTTAAAAGGAGTATAAGAGGATGTAGTGCTTAAGTTTATTAGTGTTTACCTATGAGATTACTTGTACGAGCAAGTGCAGGGCTTTAGAATGAAAATAGAGTGCTTATTTTGCTGAACAGCTGCAGTACTTTTCCCAATCAGTATTTTTTTCCTCACCTTTTGTAAGTGATTTTTGTTTCAGGTCCTCTATATTTGTTTTTTCCTGGCATCCAGGCAGTGCACTTACTAGCCAGTTACAGAAATCTACCCAGAAATAGAAATACACTGGCTTTCTCTGCAAAGTTTCTCTTTTCACACCGGGAAAGCTAGAATTAAGCTATTACTCAATGTGCAGCCATCTTGGAAGTCCTAGCAGGTCATGTTTAAAGCTATTTAAGAGGCATCTTGGGATATTATCTGGATCCATTGATGCAATGCTTTTAGCTCTTGAAAGTGCAGAAAGGACCTGTTCATTAGTGATAGTTGGTGGAGAAATGGTATAGGGTATTTCTTGGGGGAAACTGGGGGTTATGGGGGGTGAAATTTATCATACAGCAAATTTGCTATATCCTCTGGTTCAGTATAGGAAATTTCATTTACTATTAGTTCAGCACATGGTGTCATTTGGGTGTTCCCTTTAAGTTTGTGTACATAACTAAAACAATTCCTTAGGGTTATCCTTAGCCTGGGTGGCTATTTTTTACCTCAAAATTAGCTTTGGTGGACTTGATTAGTCCCCTGAGTTGCTTGTTTAGACTGATGAGGGAGTTTTTTTTGTCTTGTCGGCATAGCCTTTCCTATTTTTGGACAGCATTTTCTTTCTTTTGTTGTACAACCTATTTATGCTGGGGCTACACCAAGGGGGCTTGTTTTGGGAGTTTGTCCTAAGCTTATTTTGATTTGGTACTGCTGGTTCTAGGCAGTTATCTTCTTGCTTGTACAGGGTTTCCATAAACACCTCTGCATAGGCCACCATGTTTTCTGAGTTGGGGAGGGGGGGGCTTTTGAATTTAGCTATACCTTCACTTAATAGAAGGTAGTTAGCCTTGGAAAAGTTTTTAAAGGTTCTGGGGGTTGCTGGGAGTGCAGCCTTTATATTTATTTCGAGTGTTACCACTTTGTGATCTGATCTGACTAGTGAAGACACTACATAAGGGAGATGGGTGGGGTGCAGCCTTCCCTCATATTTGTGAGTAACATATCCAGGATATTTACACCCCTAATAGGTGTGCAGACTAGCTGTTCCAAGTTGTGTGCATTGACAAAATCCAGGAATCTGTCAGCCTGAAGATTGGTGGTTGTGTATATATCCCAGTTTATGGTGAGATAGTTGAAACCACCCATTAATATGGTGTTGGGCTGAACTATGAGCGACTCCAGTAGATTCATATATGTAGTATGGTTATCCTGGGTCATAGATGGGGACCATAGCTAGCAAGGTATGGTACTGGACTTTACCTAAGGTTTGTTGGACATGGAGTAGCTCAAATACGTCATATTGTTTGACCAGTCTTGATGTGTGCTTACTTTTTATGTAGACTGATACACCTCCACCTCTTGTCCCTTCTTGTGTGGAAGACATTATAGCCTATAATCATGTTTTCTTATGAATGATCCTGTCAGAATTGTAAAATTCTTTATATATGTGTATTTTTGAATTTTACCTGTTATGTATGGGAATTGTGATGCTTACCCATCTGTTTCACTTAAATTTAAATTGTTTAAATTGTTCAAGTTTGTATTATGTATTTGGAGTATTTCTCTCCAGGCCTCCACAGAAAATGGGCTCTTCAGCTCAGTGGACATTCCTGGTAATCAAATGCCAATAAATAAATAAATAAATAAATCAGTAACGTAGCCTTCTTCTTTTTCCAGGGTACCTTCCATGGTTTTAAACCATGTCTCATTATTTTCATAGATGTCAACACTCTCCAGGGTGAGGAACACTTCCAGGGACTGGAGCTTCTTTTTGAGACTCCTGACATTGAACAGTAACATCTTTAGTTTATCTTAGGTAAAATTTATTATGTTGGAAGTTTTTTCAAAGCATTGTGATCTGTTGCTCATGTCCTCCCAAGCTGACAAATATTGGACCCCTTAGAATGGCACCATTAACTAAGCCAATTGTTAAAGGCAGTCGTCTTCTGATTATATTGTGGTATCCACCTTGGAGAAGGTAGAATGCTGCTAGACTCATATTTGCCTGAGACACATAATCTGAAAACTCCATCATGTCTCTCTCCATATAGTCCAGGAAGGTACGTCTCAGGTTATTAATACCCACATGGACTATGACAGAGACTTACTTGTACTTGTGGTTTAATGCCCTGAGTGAAGGTGTGATCTGGCAGATCCTTGCCCTAATAGGCACCCGACTGTGACTGTCTTCTTGCTCAGCCTAGTAAGGGGATATCAGCATGTCTCACAATAGAGTCTCTGATGACCAATATATTGGGTCGTGTGGCAATTTGCCTTAAGGGCTTAGAGGATGAGACATTGTGAGATGTGGTGGTATGTTTTCTGGGGAGTGTTGTCTTTGTAGAATGTTTGGGAGGTTGTTGAGGGCAGTGTATGGGAGGCCTTTAAGGTTTGGGTAGATTTCATTTAAGAGCCTCAGCATATATGAGTTTGTGTCTGACACATAGTAGGTGTAGTGCATGTGTTACTGGCAACCTGTTTGGAGGTAACAGTGTCTACATGCGAGAGCTTTGCTCCATAGATATAGCGTAAATACATCTCTCACATACTGTGTCAGTCTGATTAAGAATAAAGTGGTTGTAAGTAAACATTCAACAATTCCTACATTATCTGAAGATGCCCAGCTCCACTAGACTAGCTACAGAGACAATAGGAAAGTGCACATTCATGGCTGTAAATCCTCTTTTTTGTGATCTGTGAGGGGTGGTACAGTCAGGGTTTAGAGCTGGGCATGGGGGAGAGGTCTGGGATTGATCTAAAGCAACACTCTTGGGGAAATACTTCTCAGTGAGCAAGCTAGCTGCTCTACACTCAGGTAGATACTTGAGAAAATAGCAGAGGAAGTTTTATATGAAAAATTGCAAGTCTAGGTTCCTGTTTCTACACAGAGTACTCCAAGCCACTGCTACACAGCTCTGCACAGGTGATAGAAAATGAGTTAGAGAGGAATCCAATCCATAAACAGTAAAAATGCAGTATACGTGTATGTGTGTGTGTGTGTATATATATATATATATATATATATATATATATATATATATATATATATATATAGATATATATATATATATATATGTATGGGTCCCATTCACAATGCCGACAACCATATGGCTGACATTCGGAATATCGACAATGTGAAACCGGCATCTCACTATAGTGCGGAATGGAAAGATTTCCATTCCTGCACTGTAGTGCAATCTCGGAGTTGGTATATTAAAGTTACGGGGGATGTGGGGGGCAGAGCCCCCCAGGAGGGTGCAGGGGGGCAGAGCCCCCCTGCTAGCAGTTTAAAGGAAATTTTGTTTTCCTTTCTATGGATGTATTCGACATGTCAAGATTCTGAATATCGGTCATATGGTTGTCGGCATTCTGGCATTTCGGCATTTTGACGTAGATCCATATATATATATATATATATATATATATATATATATATATATATATATATATATATATATATATATATATATATATATATATATATATATAAAATTTATTTTTAGCAGTACACTTGGTTCAACCTTTTCCTCCAGTAAGTTTCATAGCTCTTTAAACTGGAGAAAATATTGACAAGGTATCACATTGTGTATTAAGCTAGGCACCAGAGCTACAGGGTGTAACACTTTACTAGCAGAGTCTATATTTCTACCTGTGTTATAAGGTATTTCTTCTTTGTTTCCATGTTTCAGTATCACTTTAATTTCATGCTTAACAATTTTATGCTTGTAGAGGACTCATCATGCTTTAATTAATGTAACCAAGCTTCCTGAATCAGCAATCCTGCATTTGCCTTCCCTCAACCAAATTTTGCATTTGTTATATTTTCTAATAGCATAGCAACTAAACACAAATTCTAGACATGCTTTTATGTACAATTTGTTGAGTAACACTAATAATTTTTGCAAGAATAGTGTTGTCACAAACTGTGCAGTACTTTGCTATATTCCTTATTTATTTAAAACATTTAAATAAACCATCTCCTGCAGAGACAGTTTTTTCCTTGTTTCCAGGCAGAACTGTGTCCTTGGTTCATGCATATCTAACTTAAGGTTTGCAGGTTCAGTCAGCAATAAATATTCTACTTAGTTTGACCAGCTATTCAGAAGATTTAAGATCACGGTGGAATAACCACTTTCTTATGAGGGAGTCATGGCTCTTTTACTTGTCTACTGCCAATAGCTCTTAAAATATACTTACATTGTTACCGTGAGGTTTTAGCAACAATTGTAACATGAGTACTGTCAGCCATTTGTGACCTTAGCTGTCTGTCTATACTAAATTTCCAGTTATGAACCTTAAGAGACTGGTCCTCAGGTGAAGCTCTAGGCCTTGCTGATATTTCTCGCTTCATTTCTTGGTAGTCCTGATTATCCGTGTTATCTAAGAACATATAGGCATTAATCAAGTCTCAGGTTAAATATGACAGTAGACTCCTAGTTCACTTGGCTTGGGCCCACTGCTCTTCAGCTGCATAATTTTTGAAGGCCACTATGTAGACATCTATATCCTCTTCCTAGCTTAGAGTCTTTAGAGGGTCACTGGCTCCTACTCCCATGTTGGTGGACTGCTTGTTCTCAGTGGTAGTAGCTTGATGCTGCAGAATAAGTAGGCTAATCAATAAATAAATAAACTAATTAATTAAATAAAGTTGGTGTTGATTAGTTATTTGACTCTCCTACACTATAGCTTCAAGTAACTTTTTCATTGTGCATAAACTTAGTAGTTAATATTTCTCATGGACAAATAGTGAAAGCAGCAGTCTCACTTCATTCAGGTAACCCTCCAAATTGCCATTAGGATTCTTTCCAGAACAATTCTCAGTACGAGCACAGGATTTTCACAGTCCACAGTCACTCGTCCTTCAAATTACTACTAGTATACTTTCCAGAATAAGTCACTTTTACAGAGTTGCAGAAAGTCTTTCAGTCCCCACAGCACAGATTTTTAACACAGCACAAGCTACTTCCCACTTTATGGATGGCGTTTATTTGTAGAGTTGCAATAGTTAAAGTGTCAGCAGAGCTTGCATTTTTGAGTGATGAAAAGAGAAAAACTGAAAAAAAGAAAAAAGAAATACTCATATAGAGCACTTTCAATGCAGTTTTATAAAACTATACTGTTCTGGTGGGGAAAAGGAAACTCTGGCAGAACACTTTTTAGGTAGCTTTATAAAATGACTTTATACAAATGCACTTTCATGCCTGGTACAGTCCACTAATTTTGTGTTCTGTTTTTACTTCCCATCATAGAAACCAGCTTGTTGTATAAACAAATTGTATTTAAAGGGATTAATGAAAAATGGCGCTGTCTTTCAAAATGAGGAATAACAAAAACAAAACTACACTCTTACTTCAGTAAGAACTCTCACAGAATTTAAGTCCATGTAAGAGGCTCTGTTTCTTACTCCATGGCTTTTGTTTAACATATATGGCTTCAGTATTTCTGTTATAATCGAACAGTACTTAACAGGAGGTGCCCATTTTCTCTTGATTCCACAAACAGCATAAATTCCATTCTTTAACACAAACAGGTTAAGTTCCACTTCCAATTATATTGCAGGGACAGTCTCCAGCCTGGTTCCTCCATTCAGACATGACTTCCCTGGAGACTCCTTATTACACTCTTACATACATGCATACAAATGTTTTAAGCACGGGCATTAAAGTTCTAGCTTGCCAATATGCCAAAACACTTGTTCCCATAATAAATGTCCAGGTTGTTCTTAAAAATATCTAAACTAGTACTTACTTTAATGTAATTAGGAAGTCTGTTCCAAGCATCAGCTACTCTGTCAGAGAACCAATTAGTACACTTCTCATTCCTATAGAATCTCCTACATAGGTTATCTGACGATTCTCTAGTACTTTTTGATAACCCCAAACATTCCCAGAGGTAGTTGTCCTTAAATGCCCTATATACCTGAATAAGATCTCCTCTTAAATATCTATAAGAGACACTGTACAAGTTCAGATATTTTAGTCTTTCATAATAACTTAGATTTTCACATCCATGGATGGCCTTAGTATATTTCTGCTGTACTCTTTCCAGTTTATTCATGCTTGTTTCCTATAGGGTTTCCATATTGTTATTCCATACTCAAGTTTGGTTCTAATGTAACTAACAAACAATGACCTCATTATGTTTGATTTCCTAGACTTCATAAATCTTTTTATACAACTAATAGTTCTATAACTATCATTAGCCAATTGGTTGATATGATTAGAAAAACTCATAGCTGAATCTACCCATATACACAGGTCCTTAAATGAGTCTGCAGTTTCAATCACTGTGTGCTGTATTAAATATTCACCTTTCAGTTTATGTCTCCCAAATCTCATATGCTTCGTTTTTGATGTATTTATCAACATATTATTCTCCTGTGCCCAAATGGTCAATTTAGTCAAATTATTTTGCAGACATGCCTTATATGTAACACTTGTAATCAGTTTACCCAATTTCAGGTCGTCAGCATATAGACTGTAGAACACCTCAGATGAAAAAGTAAGGTCTAAAAGATACAATCTAAACAAGTAAGGGCCTAGTACAGAGCCCTGTGGGACATATTGACTGTAACCAAGGATTTCACCTGTCCAGTTGGTATGTGATACTTGCCATGTCCTATTTGTAAGCCATGCAGCTATCCATTTTTATCAGCAGTACATCAATACCTAGTTGTAGTAATTTATTGATCAGTGTTTTGTGCATGACCCTGTCAAATGCTGAAGTTAAATCTATATAAATCACATCACAGCATAATTTTTCATTCATAGCTGTTATTATATTGTTATAGAACATCATGTAACAGGTGGTAATAGATCTATTTTCAACATATGCATGCTGATATTTGGTTTCAAGTCCCAACCTATCCAGTTCTGGCAATAACTTATCCAGTATTACCTTCTCCATTATTTTTCCACAACATGAAAGTAGACTTAAGGGTCTATATGATTCTGGGTTTGTCTTACTCCCCTTTCTCTTAAAGACAGGTTTAATAAGTGCATGTCTCCATTCTTGAGGAATCTCCCCATATTTATATGACCTAATGAATAATAGATGTAACGACAGTGTAAGTTCTTGCTTAAGTGTTCTCAGGTCATTGTTATTTATTCCGTCTCCTCCTTGCACTTTGTTTGGATCCAGTTGGCACAGTTCTTTTTCAATATAATCTAATTTGATTCCAGTATCTGGGGTTACCTGGATGTCACTAGGACAACTTACCAACCCTTTTGTGGAGCTAAACTGTTTTGCATAAGATTTTGTAAATATATGTATAATCTGTTGTGTCTGAGAATAAATTTTAGAATCTGCACACAGTTTATCATGTATCTATAAAAAGGTTTCCTATTATTCTCAGTATCTTTATATAATTTTTCTTCAATTTTTGTTGATCTTGTCTAACACTATGCTTAATCTGTTTGTCCAGCTCGTTTATTTCAGTTTTCAAAGTTGTAGTTTGACCTCTCTTCCATTTCTTATGTTTTTTTGTCTCTCACCTTAATCAGGTATCTTGTTCTTATGGAAATATACCCCCTGATGTTGCGTGCCTAGATCCTGATGTTAAACATTTTTTTTTACTTTTTGCACTCAAACAATTTCTCTTTTAAAACATTCCACATTCCATCTGCAGTTTTTCCACTGAACACCTTACTCCAGTTAGTTTTATATAGTAACTGTTTTGCTTCCCTATAATCTGTAATTAACCTTCTGTGCATTGGCTTAGATTTCAGTTTGGTAGAATTATCTAGCAACAAATTAACCTTTATGACCCTATGATCACTGAACATCAATGGTGGTAAAACTTGACTTGAAGTTACAGTAATTTCTTTGAGAATACAAACAATATCTAGTATATTCCGTCTCCTGGTAGTTTTTTTTACAATCTGAAGCATTTGTTGTTCCTGAATATACTCTGTGAATAATTTGTTTACTAACATTGTTGAATCAATATTATTCCAGTCTGTTTCTGGTAAATTTAAGTCCCCAGATAATATTATTCTTCGCTCCTGTATTTCATGTAGGAAATGTATGAATTCTTCTAGGTCATCTGCACTTGACTTTGGTGGGCTGTACACTCCAACAATTGTTATATGTTCCAGGGTTGCCTTTATTGTCACACTTACACAGTCTATGGTATTGGTGTTACCACTGAACATGTAATAATCACAAGTCTCATAGCTATCTTTAATCCCTATCATAACACCTCCACCTGATTTTTTGTTAGAATGTCTGTTACAGTAAAAACATTTATACCCTGACAGAACTGGTTTCCAGTCATTGTTCTTTAACTATGTTTCACAAACTATAACAACATAAATCTTGTGGGAGGATAGCAAATTTTGTAATAAAAAAACTTTATTATTACTGCTCCTAGCATTAACAACCATCAGAGATGCATCAATTGTTGCTATCTGTGAACTGTTACATTTTTGACCTGGCAAAAATCCTGGCTAGTGTTTGTCAAATATTGCAAAATATCTGCTGCAAAAATTCTGTTCCCTGATCTAGACAAATGCACACCATCCTGTCTGAACACGTGTGCCCAAAAGAAGGCTTGGATGCTCTACACATTTCTATTTTTTAAAACAGGACATTTTTTCCATGTAGGTGTTTATCCAAAAAATCTTTTCATTCACAGTGACTTGACTATCCTTTCTATAGGTGATTTGTGAAAAATATGTCCTAACACCAGTACAAGCTATACTGTCTAGGAGGGCTGTCAGTTCCCGACTAACAGTCAGAGAATCTGTGTTGGTGACATCATTTGTACCAACATGAATAAAAACAGATTCATACTTCCTTACATTAAGGTGTTCCAAGGCTTATTTCACATCTTCTATTTTTGCTTCTGGCAAGCATAACACTACTCAATGTTCATTATCATCTCTGCAAATATAAGTATCAGTTCCTCTAATAACTGAATCTCCAATTACAAGAATATCTTTGCTGACCATCTCTGAAGAATCTCAGCTTCTAATACAGTCATTTCTGCTCTATCAACTGTTACGAAGGATAGATCTTCATCACTATTAGTCTTATTAATTCCACTGTTTTCACTGCGCATAAAATTCTCATCCAGCTGGCATTCTAAATCCACAGCTTGAGCCATGTAGTCAACATCTGTCTTTCTCTTCTTTTTTCTTACAGTAATGTTTTTCAATCCTTCCACATTCAGTTTTGATTTCTTCCTTTTCACCTGCCCCTTGCCTCATTTTTCTAACTTTTCCATTGGAAAGGTGATGCCTTTTTCTGTAGGCTGAGGGTTTTCTGATAGACAGATATCTTCATTCCCTGTCACCAGTGTGTTACATAACAAAGCAGAATCCTTTTTACTACGTATTCTCTTTCCTTTACAGTCATTAGTCAGTTTCTTTTTCTTCCTTGTTATTTGTTGAGAACTTCTTCCTTTCTTTCTTTTTTTGTTTCCTTCTAAACAAACCAGATTCTCAGATTGCTGAGTACTTGCATCCACAATTTCATAGTTCTCAGGGGCCTCATCATGTTTCATAGGAGTTGAATGTTCTTTTCAGAAAACAGATGCATCATTTCCTAAATCTGTTCCATTTGTTCTCTGCCTAACATTATTTAGTTCATCAGTCCAGTCATTAATATATGGTACAACAGTTCTCCAAGCCATACCAATTGCACATGTGCAATCATCATCATTAAGTCGAGATTTGCTTCTAACAATGGTAAGCAAATCATCCAACTTTTAACACGAGGAACAAAGATCACCAGTGTTATCAACTGTTACCTTTAAATATGCATAGCATTTATTACATTGTACAAGATACTTGTGCATTAGCAAATCGTTAATTGCATACTCATTTAAGGAATCCATATTCAGCTTTAATTGAATAAAATATTGCAAAGGAAAAAAATTACACAAAGTCAGTAGCAAATAATTCAAAGGAACTTAAATCAACTTCTATGACAAAAAATTATACCAGCAATATCCAACTAAATAATAAAATGCAATAAAGTTGTTCTGACCATACAAGTTCTACCAGCCAGACAGAAGTTGATCCAGACTCCAATAAACATGAATCTGAATCTGCTTGTTTCTTTGTTCATTATATATTCCAAATGCACATTTCTTACTTGCTTGCCTGCTTTACTTTGGCTTCAAAGGTCACGTGCAACCATGTTTTGCACATACCTGCAGTCTTTCTCTTTCTTCTGGGATGGCAGGACCCCATTCAACAAATCTAATTTACAGTATATTACATTGTTTTGTTTTACTGTTATTTCCTGCTTGCAAACATTGGCTGTCTACAGACTTACAAGGACAGAGATTCCTGTCTTTGCACCCCCAACGCTTGTCACTTTGGTGATGCAAAGTTGGTTCTTTCCTGAACTACTAGTTGGCTGGGTCTCTTTCATCTGTGTTTTTGTAAGTATGTTAATGCTGCACACAGGCTGAATGCAGTATGTCTGTTTATTAATGGAACAGGTTTTGCTTTACCATTCATTTTCTGGGCAAAATAACCTATAAACTATGAGACTCTAATATCTAGCATTAGTGTCCAGTTGTAATACTCAGTGATTTACTTGAAAATAAGAAGTTTTACAAGGGATGGACAGTGTAAAAATATAAGGCAAGATCAGGGATGTTCTGCAAAAATCATGGACAGATAAAATATAATATACAGTGACATCAGGAAAAATCAGAGACAAGAGTTATGAGTTTTGTGCTGCACATGACGTGGTTGTGTGGTTGTGAAACAGACGCAGCCTTCACATTGTTTCCTCATAAAAGGAGAGCAGAATGCATGGTTAACCAACAACATGGAACGAACCTTAAAATTGAAAATTAGACAAAAAATACAAGTAAAACTTCCCCAATCCGAAAATCTCTCTTTGTACACCTTACTCCTTGCTGACTGGTAATAGACTCTGCTGAATGTGATACCACAACAGCAAGGAAGCAGAACTTCCTGTATTGTAATTAATAAGATTGGAATATGTTATGGCTGTGGAGAGCATTTTTAGAAAAGATCTTACTTAAAAAGAAGAGTGAGAATACAAACTTAAAATGACAAAAAGACAGTCAAGTTAGGTAACTACTGAAGAAATGCATTTTGAGAACAGATAGGCTACTTTGATTTTGTCAGTTTGGTCATGCTCTTTAAAAAACTAATCCTTCATTTATGCCTAAAGTACTGTCTGGGTTTACCTTAAGCCAAGCTATCAATCTCCCCATATTCTTTCCAGAAACTAAAACTAAAGGAGAAAGGGTGTTCATACCTTGGATGTTCACAGACAGCTCTGGTAGTAATTTGACAAAAAAATCTTTCACAATGCCTGATCAGTTGTTCTTGTGAAGGTAAGACAAAAGACAACCTGTGTCAAAACAGACTATTTTCAAATGTTTGTCTCTTGATATTACCTTTTGTTATACCTACCACAACAAAAGTATTCCAGACACGGTCAAGACTCATTCTACCAGGGCCTTGGTTTCATCTGTGGCTTTTTGGAAAGGGTTGGATTCTAGAAGTATTCTAGAAGCAGCAACTTGGTCCTCTGTACACATTTCTGCAAAACAGGATAAACTAGATTCCTTCTCCAGGTCTAGGGGAGGGTTTGCTAAGACCATTCTTCAAGTGATCCTGGACCCTCATTCTTCCTCCTCATAGTCATGTTAAGCTATGGTATCCTGCTAATATATATTAGGCTACTTCAGCAGTGATACTTATGAAGATCAGTATAGTTGTGTAAGTAAACCTACCTTAACAGTTAACGCTTGAATGATCACTGCTGCTGTAGCTGCTCCCTCCCTCCATCCTCCTTATTTTAGTATTTTTTTATTGCAGGGTTTGGATATTTAGTATTATTTTCCTAATGTTGTCCTTCTCAAGGTTTTAGCCTTCCTCTGTCTGTTGGCCTGAAAGCTCTGTAGGGCTTGGCACCAAAATCTGACTTTTAGGAGCTCATCTTGAGCTAACTAACTGTTTGGACGCCTAGAAGGTGCCCTGAAGCTTTGGGAACTGGCTAGCTGGTATATCCTTGGCAGGATATAACCCATATAACCTAGGCTACTGCAGCAGTGATCACTCTAACATCTACAGTTGTGATAAGTTTACTTACACAACTATACTTTCCTCTTGGATGAGAGTCAGCCTTGGGAGCCATTGTGCATACAGGCATTGGGGTTTTTCTATTTGTGGCCTAATTCTTCCCCATTGTAGAAGACACCATTACTAAAGGGACCACTTTATGCACCGTAGAGAATGCTGCCATAAAGTGGCTTGGTAACCAACATGTACACCCCAATGTCATTCTGTGTCTCCCTTTTCCTCTGAGGAGCATCTTGGCATCTTGCAACACAGTCCAACTACCTCCCTGTCCATGCTAGTTCCAACTGACATTGAAGCAGCTAATTGAACTTGTGTTGCCTGGGTTGCAGACACATCTTTGTTTGCCATCTTCCCTCTGAGGGGGCATCATCCTAGACTGCCTCTCCCCCCATTTTATTTCCTTCCTCCTCTGACCATCTAGCCATCCATCTCTTCCCTCCCAGCCATTCAGTTGGTCCATTTGATGTCACATAATTTCCATTAATGCAGTAACCTTTATGCTATATGAGTTTTTTTTTCCTGCCTAGGAAACAACAAACAGCTAGCTTCAAAAAATTCTGGATCCCTTCACACCTTCATTCAAATGTTGATTGGCTAATCCCAAAGAGGGAAATCAGCAGTCAGAATGAAGATTTCTTCAGTATTTTCTTCCTGTCTTGAGAATAAGCATCTCTCAGGCTTCACAGTAACAGCAATTGGTTACAAACTTCATTTCAGGCAGATAAATCCCCAGTGGAGAACCCCTTCAAACAAAAATGATTGTCCTTCAAGTCAGTTATCTTCTTCTGGCACTTCTATTAAGAAAAAACAGAAACAAATAAACACTATACATTTTAGAAGTAATTAGTGTTAAAAGAAGATGAGTTCCTTATCTTGGCTAGTGAGGCATTACAAGCAATAAGTTCTGGTACACAGAAGCCATTACAGGTGGGCATACCCTGTAAAGTTATTCTTGAGGAAACAGGGTTTGATGATTCTTAACTTGATAAAGATAAGGCTTCTCCTCCTGTAGATCCACAAGCCCAACTCTGATTGTCAGAAAAATTTTAATTCTTATCCTCCTATGGTGGATTTTTCTTTTAAACAGACCATTGCCAGGATGAATAAGGTATTTTTTATGGGAACAACTACATGTTCCCCCCTTAACTGAGGAGATAGTATGATATATTTATACATGGATATACCTCATTCTATGTCTTCTGTCATAGAGCAGAGCCTGTGGTCACTATATCTGACCTTGATACTGCAGGAGCTCTGCCACAAGGCCCTATTCCTACAAGTTTACTGAGAATTTTGTCATTGTATAATGTAAGCACATTTATCATGAAGAACCTTGCTGTCTATTAACTTTAATTAGTCAAATACATGCCTGGTCTTTGATTGAAAGTCTCTGTGAAATAATACATGCACTCTAAGGACCTCTTACTAAGTTGGCCATTGAACTCTTTTTCTTAACCAGTAGACTATTTTGCATATGCCAGTTATTTAGCCTCAGGAAATGACAGAAAATCCGATTTACTTCATATCTTTTTGTTAACTCTTTGTACTGGCTATAAACTGATTGCTCTCAGTTACAATTTGACCTGAGAGCGGGAAGCCTACTACACCCAGCTTTGCTCACCCACCCCCTCTTACTCTAACATTATACTTCCTACATACACATTTCACTTGTGACTCTTATTAAAAATCCTCCCCAAATGACTTTATTACTTCTGGACATACGCTTCTGTTTCTTGTTTCCCACTTCTCTGTCTCCATTTAATTTTTAGCCCCATTTCCAACAATCTTTCTCCTTCCCATACTGCTTTTCACTATATACATTCATAAGCATAACCCTCCCTGATAGTAGCTATCTATTCCACATTGTAGATTTTATTTTTTTCAAATAAACCCTAATTTGTTCTTATTTTGACTGCATTATGATACTCTAGCCTTTAAGGGTCTATATTAGATAAACAAAAGTTTATCGTACCGAACGCTGACATTATCGAAAATCCCGGAACTCAAAACTGCAATTGTGGGGGGTTGCACCCCCCACACCCTCTGATAAATATATATTCAAACTCCGAGATCACACTACAGTGAGGAAAGGGCAAACATTCCCATCTTCACTGTACTGCGATCTCACAATTCCATTTTCGGGTTCCGGGATTTTTGCTCATGTTAGCGTTCGGTAAGATAAACTTTCGTTTATCTAATATAGACCCAGCCTTTAATACCCCTCTATTCCTTACATTGCATAGAAGATACCACGACAGCCTAATTATTTCCTTTTATAGAAAATACTTCTCTCCTTATCTACCTTCTATCAGCTTTCAGAATCTACCATCACTGAAACTCCTACTGCCCTGCAATTTCTTGTTTCCTTCTTCATTGCTACTTCCTCACTATCTGACATCTATGAAATATAGATTTCTTTACTTAATTATGATACTCTACAGCTTATCATCTATTCTTCTTTTTCTACTGTGCCATCTTTCATCCTACCATGATGGAATAATATGTCTCAACTTCTCTCCAACTCTGTCCCAACCACCTATTCTTACTTCTTCTTTACCCTCTCCACACATTGCACCAAACCTATTTAATATTGCCCCTCATCTTTATTCCAAATATAGGCTGATTAATTGCATTTCGACTCAAACCAAAACAAAATTAAGTGGAAGAATCCTCTCCAAAAACAAGTATGCATAATTCTTCAATATACTAAAATCCTTCTAGTAGGAGATATATACCCAAATCCTGGCCCCACCTATCACAATGAACACAAAGATAATTTTTCCCACAGTCTTCTCTAACCCAGCAACAGCCAATCCCCAACCTTGGTGCTTTAATTTTTGCTGCAATAAATGTTAGAAACAAAACAATTAAAACTTCTGAACTACATGCCTGGATTAGCCAACATAAGCCTGACATTCTTGATGTAACTGAAACTTGGCTTAAACCCAGTATAAACAGCTCCAAAGCTATACCTTCTGGCTATAATATCATCCTTAATGACTATATAAAGAGGAAAGGTGGTGGAATTGCTTTAATATTTCCCAACACCTACCACATTTCCCCTTACAGCAAACCAATACTAAAATTCATTTCAGCAGAACTTCTTATTATTTTCATCAAAATAAACAATTATAAATAAATATGTATTACTGTCCGTTATATCCCTCCTGGTGACAATACAGCTATACTGGAAGATATCCTACATTGGATATATGTAACATTTCCATAAGAAAAAAATACAACTAGGTGATTTGAATGTCAATTGGTTGTACATAAACTCACTCCTCTGCATCTAGCATGAACGTACATGGATTCACACAACTAATTAATGGCCCCACACACATTATAGCAAGACATAAAATTCCCTATTAGACTGGATCCTAGTGTCAGACCATAGTAAATACACCACCGCAGGTCCAATGTCAGACTCTTTCAGTGATCATCTCCCAGTCTATATGACTAGACATCTCACACATCCAGTTAAGCAAATATGTATAAAACAACACACAACCTTTCCAAGTCGACGCAGAAATGCTCATTACTACACTGTCATCTATTAATCGGAACTTCCTAAAAATCTCCCCCTTAGATGATGCTATAAATTGAATTCAATACAACTTTCTAAATATCCTAAATAGCCTTGCACTTCCTAAAAGGAAAAGACTAAAAGCAAATAATACAGGTTGGCTATCCAAAAAGAGTAAAATGCTAATGCAGGATAGAGAAAAAGCATGGAAAGAATGGGGAAAATATAAAACACCTCAATATCTTGAAAACTTTAGAAAGTTTTGCAGTTGTACTAAAAAGCAAATAAATGTAGGCTAAAAGCAATGCTATAATAACTTTCAGAACATTACTAAATATGACCCTAACAAATTCTGGACATCCATTAAAGAAATCTTACATTCTGGGCAAAAATTCAATCCAAACCCCTCTACTGATAGCTCACTACTTAAAACTGCAATACACTTCAACTCTTATTTTATAGATAATAAAGCATCTCTAACCAAGTATTCCCCAAAATCTATCCCAGTCCTACCCAATGGCCACATATCACCACATCCACTTTCACCTTCAAACCTATGCCAACATTCTGTATAAAACTACTTTAAACAAACTTAAACTATGCTCTTCTTCAGCTGATGACCTTTCAAGTGAGTACCTAACAAATAGCAGCCAGTAGCCTTGCCTGTCCTGTCTCAATTCTTATAAATAGGTTAATCCAGGAATACCTTGTTCCCTCTCTTTGGAAAAAGTCACACATTATCCCCCTGCATAAAAGAGGAAACTCAATAGACATTAATAACTTTAGACTTATAGAAATCTTGTCTCCCATCATCAAAATACTTGAAAAATGTATTCAAAAACAATTTCTAGACTACCTCTTACAGGAATAATGCCTATCCCCATACACAACATGGCTTCTGTCCTTCCCATAGTAATAATACTGCCCTTCTAACTTATACAGATACTGTCAATAAAGCTAGAGATAATGGCAAACTAGTCTCTTCTTTATTTCTAGACTTGTCTAAAACCTTCCATACAGTTTGTCACAGCAAGCTTCTACGTCAAATGTCTTCACTAGGTCTCTCTCAGCTAGCCCTTCTGTCATTCAAAAGATACATGTCCAATAGGTATCAGTCAGTTAAATGGCACTCCATGCTCTCTCCTTACCTCCTGGTAACCACTGGTGTACCACAAGTCTCTTTCCTTGGTCCCCTCCTCTTTAACATTTTCACCAACACCCTCTATACATCCACACGACAGGCTACCCTAATATAATACACAGATGATTCCATTTCATTTGCACATCTGACAACATGATACACTTCAAAAAAATTACCCAGGAAGCTTTAACAGCCACTGAAATATGGCTTCATAACTCACAACTCATGTTCAACTCAAAAAAGACCAAACTTCAACTTTTTCCCCACACCCCTCTCTCATGGAAAAACAAAATGTAAAGTCCCCCTCTCTTGATAATACAACCATTGAAGTAATTTCTCATAGCAAATTATTAGGAGTAAGAGTGGATGTTAAGCTTACATTTGACCTGCATATACAAAATTACATAAGAAAAACTCATCAAAAACTAGGAATGCTTTACAGAGCCAAAAACGTTCTCACTGACACAACTAAAACTACACTTGCCACTACTTATCTCCGCCACATGCTTCTTTATGGCGCTCCCATCCCTACTAACCTCCAGGCTTCACAAAAATTAAAACTTGAACAATGCTATAACAAAGTTGCTAAATTTGCAGCAAATACCCCTTTCAGAATCCACCACTTGTATATTATTGAAAAGCCTAAATTGGTTAGAACTGCCTCATCGGCTAACATATTAACAGCTTCTTACCACCTATAAAACTATGTTCCCAGTCGGTCATTGCAATCCAGTGACCAAAAACTCATGTCTGTCTACAAACCTACTAAATCTGCTAGGCATTGTTTGTACTTGTGCAAGGTTGCTAAGGCCCGGTACTCCTTACCTGTATCCATTAGAACAATACCCTCCCTCCCATCTTTCAAAATCACTCTGAAATACTTCCTAGACAAAACCTGGCTCTGTTCTTGCTCAAAACAAGGATAAGCTATATCCCTAAATGTGAACAAGTGCCTTTTCATTCCTTATACCTCCTTACTCTCCCTTCTTCACTTACTTCCTTACTTCTATCAGATTCTGTTCCCTGACTTTATCTCTAAATATACCATAAGCCTGTTTTTCCCTCATATTGTAGTCCCTGTTTGTATTAGACTAACTTACATTTAATTAATCTACAAACTGTTTAACATTTCTATAAATATTAAATGGTTGAATATAACTTATATTGATTCTTAACCAATGCTTCTATATTATCACTGATTTGTTATAATTATTTAAACTTCAGATGTCTTTGTTTTATTTTTAAAGATTATAAAATTACTGTTCTTAAAAAGTTTTGTAATAATTTGGAGCTTTTCTTCCCAGGCCTCAGCTGAAAGTGGGCTTCTACCCAGTCGGACTTTCCCGGTAATCAAATGTCAGTAAATCAATCAATCAATCAATCAATCAATCAATCAATCAATCAATCAATCAATCAGTCAATCACTCAATCAATCAATTCCTTTCCCGTCCCTCCTAGTCTGCCAGCCCTGAAGAATGCATTGAATGCTGTCTGTAGTTATTCTGATAACCAGTCATCAGTCCCTGTAAAAGCAGATAAACTGTATAAGGTACCTCAGACTAAGAAATTTCTCTCACCTTCGATCAGACCCATCCTCATGCCTTTCAACAGGTTGGTCCTTAATAATAAACCTTCACCTGGTGACAAAGAGGGTAAAGTGCTGCACAGCATAGTAAGAGAATGTTTTCTCCTACCACATTAGCCTTTAGAATTCTAAATTACCAGGCATATATGTGGAAAGTTGTGCTTTGTCATATAGACAGTCTGAGAGAATTGGCCTTCACTCTTCCTACAGAAGAAAGTTCTTTTTTGAACCAAACCATTTTGACCCTTTCTCAGCTATCTAAACATGCTTTGAAGAGTGTGTATGATTGTGCAGATACTGTGTCAATGGCCACTGCTACTGCTACAGTGTTAAGAATGTATGCTTGGCTGAGTAACCAAAAGTTTGCTGATGAGATGAAGTCTAAAATCATAGATTCTTCCTTAAACCAAGAGGCATTGTTGGGCTCCTGTACTACCCAGGCCCTCAAGCAATATGATGAAAGAGGGGAAATTAATTATGGAGTTTCTAAGATCTTTCATGTATCCCAAAACAAATCTTATGGGCCACCTTCTTAGCCCTCCAAAGAACTAACTAACTAACTAACTAACTAACTAACTAACTAACTAACTAACTAACTAACTAACTAACTAACTAACTGAATAAATAGACCAAACCAGTCTTTTTTCTGTCAAACAAAATACAAAAAAAAACAGATGGCCAGTGGTCAATAACAGCACAACAGGGTCTTTTCATAAAAAGGAGCGGGCCAGCAGTACGGAATGGCTATTGCAGCATTCTTTACCAGCTTCCCTGTCCTCTGGCCAATATCTCTATAAATCTGTCCCTCAGATTGTTCAGCATCTCCTTTTGGCAAAAGATTGTTTCAGATTCTTGGGTGTTAAAACTGTTGTGGGAGGTTTACAGATGGCATTGGATACAGAAACCATCTTTCAGGGGAATTCTTCCCTATCCTCTGAACCAAGCAGAATATTTGCCTCAGGTTCTTCAGTCTTTCCACACCCAGGGAGTCATAATGCAGAGCTTGTGTGCACAAGATCCCTCCCCAAAATCCTCATTTCCATCATGTTTATTGTCTCAGAGTGATGAATTTAGATGCTGTTTGAGAAGCTAGAGCCTCTTTTGGGACCAGGGCTTTACAAGGTTGTCATGACAAGCGAGTTTGAAGGGCCTTATTTTCCAAGCCAGTGGATTTGCTACTTCATCTTATGAGATATCATCTCCCTGTTCTAAGATGTCTGATAAACCAAACATTTACAAGGAAAAGGAGAAAAGAAATGGAAAGTGAAAAAAGGTAAGGAGAAAGAGAGAGAGCAGGAAAAGAAGGTTGCGAAATCCAGAAAAAGATCTCTGGATCTGTCAGACACAGTCTTGTCTGGCTCCAAAGACCCCAAGATGCTCAGATACATTGGCTTTGGAGGGTCATTGGATCCTTTCACCATTTCCACCTCTTTGTTTCTCACCACAGCTCCACTCACCTTTCTTACAGAAAAAGCATCAAAGCTCATCTCAAGATTATTGGTGGCTTCCTCTTTCAGGTCCTTTCAGTTGTCGAGGAGCGTGTCAGAAGCTGATGTCAACAAGATGATGCAGAAGCTTCTTCAGACACAAATCCAAATGGGGGCTCTCATGATGCTTACCCCTTTTTATGCCTGTGGGCATGGTCCATACTGCTCTGCCATTGATCTCTCCTGTACTCACTGTCTTGACTCCAGCCTTGCTGTATCATACCTTGGAGGTGACGTGTTGGAGCTGAGGTTTGGTGATGTGGGTCAACTCTGAAGTTTTCAGAGTCTTTCTTGCCCTTTCAGTGCTTCAGTGCAGTTGTCAGCCTCAGAGCTGAGTCAGATAAAAGAAAGAGACTTTACACCCCTATCCTCCTCTGGTCAGGGGGGGGTGCTGCTATGCCTTCTGAGTCATTTGATAAGTTTCTGTCCAGATCTAGGAAGGAGGTGGCTGTCTCTTACTCAGTTTCTTCCCAGCCTTGTCCATTCATCCTGTTCAACAGGAACGGTCAGCATCACTCATCCTCATTGGCTGTCACATGGTGAGCTCCCCTTCCAATTCCAGCCCTTCCCCAGAAGTCTCTATGGGGGAGGATCCAAGGAATATGGCTTATAATAGAAGGCACTTGGACTCACCTACAGAGTCAGTTACAGAAGACACTGATTTCGATGAATGGGAGGTTCCCCACTATCCGCTGTGGAAGATGTCTCATTTGGAGATATTCTGGAGTTGATGAAGCAAAGTGGAGATTGATCTCCCAAAGCCATCTCTCCAGGGGAGTTTGTATTTCTAGAGGTATTCAGGGCTGGCTCTTCTACCTTCTGGTTGGTTCCACCTGCTGACTAGCTAGTAGACCTGGTCTCTCAGTGGATCTGGAAGGAATCTGATGTGGTGGAGTTGATCTCACGTATGTCAAGTAAAAATCTTAGTGTCCCCTAGGAATAAGTCCCACTGGTGCAAGAGTCCTCCACTAAATGCCATGTCTGTTGCAGCAGCCACATTAAAGGAGCTCTTGGAGAAGAGCACATCTGTTCACCCTCCTAACAGAGAATCTAGGGCATTGGATAGATTTGGGAAATGGATATACATTTCAGTGACATTTGCACTCAGAGCACTGAATTACCTGGCTCACATGACTCACTTTCAGAGGAACTTGAAGAAGGAGCTGTCAAAATTTGTCTTGGGTAACCTGCCTGGGTACATCCAGAATTGAATACAGTCTCTGCTATCTACCCTTCAGTCCATTATTAGTGTCACCATGCATCTGCTTTCTAATGCAGCTGATGACACAGCAAAGGCAGTAGGCACCAGCATTGCACTTCATCAGCACAATTGGATGAATCCGTTTCATTTTGTGGAAGGCTTCAAAATGTCCTTTATCAATGCTCCCTTTGATGGTTTGACCCTCATTAGTGCAAAGGAAAAAGAAATGCCTGTGAGAAGTGAACAGGAAGGCAAGACCCTGTCTGCAGGTTGGATACATTTTTCCACCCCTGAAAGAACTTTTCCCAAAACCAAAAGGTTGGAAAGAAGTTACAGTTTAGAAAAAAATCAGGGTTTTGGCCAGGATGCTCCTGCTGACAGACCCCCTCCTGAAGTGGGGGGGGGATGATTTAAATGGATTTCATACCAGGGGTAGAAGCAATTTGCAAACCAAGGTTTTCAAGGTCTTTTTACAATAAAACTCTTCCAGTGCTCCTGAACAGTTCTCAACTGCCACACTCTGGAGGCTGTCAGGTGGAGCTTATCCCTGCACCCTCAAGCTTGGCAGGACATCGCCCAAGATTCCTGGGTGCAGTGGATAATCACCAGTGGCTACATTATTTCATTTGTTCCCTCTCCTCAGAAGAAGATGAGAATTCCCAACATTCCACTCTGTCTATTGAATTGGCACCAGCAGAGGTAGCAAAATAGCTAGAAAAGAGTTATCCAGGAGGACCCACCAGACCAGCAAGGATTGAGAGTCTGTTCAAGGTCTTTTTGGTTCTGAAAAAAAATAGGGGACCTCGGGCCCATTCTGGACCTAATATACATCAACCAATTCATAAAATTATGAAATTCTGAATGGTCATGGTTAAGCCCACTCTACATGTTCTGAGAAAGGAGAGCTGGATCTACTCAAAAGACATCCAGGACACTTACTGTCATATCAAGATAGCTAAGCAGTCCAGTCCTTAGCTAGAGTCTCCTATTGATGAGATTTGTGCTGCAGCTACTTGGTCTACAGTTCATACCTTTGTGTTGTATTGTAGGTTGGATTTACAATCCAGATATCATACCATACTCAGGAATATCCCTCCTTGAGATCACCTGTTTTTTTTTTTTTTTTTTTGTGCAACTTGGGAATCTGTACCAGGTGTTTTACCGGATGGAAAAGACAACATTAAATATGAAAGTTATACACTTTCTATAATGCTAGGTCCATGTTGTCTTGTTTCATCTGGTTCAACATCCCCTCCTCTGTCCCCCATTCTAGATTGTCACTCTTGGGCTCCCAGCTGATTGGTTGGACCTGACTAGGAGCCATATCTTTTGGACAGCCATTTGCTGTTACACATGTCCATGATTTAGCTAGGTCAGTTACACTTACGTTGTTTTCTCTTTGAGTGACATTATAGTTGCAAGCAGGCAAACTCAATCTAAATAAATTGGGGCAAAAGAGGGAATTATGGGTAGTGAAGGAGTCAGAGCCCTGGATTCAAATTCTTGAAAAATGCACTGAGGTCAGATCCTATCATATCTGATTGGATCTGATAACCCAGTTGTTGAACCGAACAAAACAAGACAACACATATCTAGCATTATAGTAAGCACAACTTTAATTTAGATCTCTTTTGACCAGTTTGGGATTCAAGATAAATATTGCAAAATCCTCCTTAACTCTGCCTCACAGGATTGTGTTTCTGTGGTTGTCTTATAGATATTTCTCTTCAATATACCTTTTTGACACAAGAGAAGATGGAATTTTATATGTAATTTTTCCTACACTTCTGAAATCACTCTCAGACTTCTGAAAGAGAATTTCTCACGATCTCAGGGTTTATGGCTTCTATGATTTTCATGATTCCTCTAGACAGATTACACATGAGAAAGGTAAAAAGGTTTCTAAAAAACACATGGATCCAGCATTTGCATTCTGTGGAGTATCACATTCCCATCTCGCACTTTGTAAAAAGGGGACTGCATTAGAGTAGACAGCAAATTCAACTGAACCAAAGTCTTCCCTTCTCTCCTTTGACCACAAACCAGTCTCTCACCACAGATCTATCAGATTTTGCCTAGAGGGCGATTTTCATAGGAGTAAAAGTACAAGGCCTGTGAAGTCCTTCAGACAGATGAAAACAAATCAACTTAAAACATATGTTAGCTGTGGTCCATGGCTTGAAGTCTCTCCATCACCTATTGTCCTTAGGATCTCTTCAAGTGATTATACACAATACCAGGGTCATGTGGTACACAACATGCATGGAGCTACAAGGTCATACCTCCTATGCAGGTTGGCAGTGATGGTTTGGGAGTTAGTTCTTCAGCATTCCTCAACACTCCAAGCATCTTACATTCCATCATAGCAAAATATATTGGCAGACAAGCTGAACAGGACTAGGACAGACCCCCACAGATGGAAACTGAATGAGGGATCTTCCAGGAATTGATCCATTTATGGGGAGCATCTCAATTAGATCCATTTATTTCCTTTCAATACAGACAGCTAAACAAATTTTGTTCCAGGACTTCTTGCAAGCAAGCTGGGAAAACAGAAGGATTTTTATTTCTTTGGAAGGGAATGTTTCTGAGTTCTACTTTTTCCACTGATATCCAGGGTAATTCTGAAGACGCAAAATGATACCCCCCAAATCATTGTGGTGACCCCTTTTTGGCCCAGGCAATATTGATTCTCCCTTTTAAAGGAACTGGCTAGGGTAACTTCCACATGCTTTATCAGGGATTGGATCTACTCACACAAGACAGGAGGAGTTTGATACACCTATTATCAATCAACGTCAACTGACTCCCTGGATGATTCAATTCTAATACCTTTCAGGCTTTTATTTCATGAGGATGTGGAACAGGTACTAAAGAAGGCAAGAAAGCCAACTATTAGAAAATCCTATAATTTTAAGTGGAAGCAGTTTTCTAGTTGGTGCCTAACCAGTTATCAGATGCCCATCAGGAATTTTGTACCACTGCTGCTCAAATATCTGTGTGAGTTACATTACTCTGGCCTGTCTTACTTCTCTTTAAAGGTTCATCTTGTGGCCATTTCAGTGTGTCTTCCCATGGATCCTCCTAGTTCTTCTCTGTTTGTTTGTTTTGAAAAAGTTTCTGAAGGGAGTTTTACACCCATGAACAAGTTGCTGCTCCTTTGTATTTAAACTTTGTGCTGGAGAAATTAACTATTTCACCTTTTGAAACTGCTCATCAAGCTGATGTCAAGCTCTTGACTTGGAAAACTGTACACATCATTGCTCTGACATCTGCAAAAAGAATGTCACTTGTCTCATCCATTCAAAAGAGACAATAAAGTGGCGTATGGGTTCAAGATATTTATTGTACATAAACATGTCAGGAACTGTAACTGGAACAGGTATTTAAGCTAACTGATTCACTCATTACTTCAAACACACTCACATATGCATCTCCATTTATGACTGCATCTACTCTGGCTAACTGTACAAAATGGCACTGTTCTTGCAAATGCTCAGAACTGATATGCACATGCTACAGTGGTTGAATAGGAACAATACACACTATGATCTACATCTTCCCTCTTTGATTTGTTTGACATGCAACAGGAGAACAAAACATTTTACATGATAGATATCACTTCAATATTAACAACAAATCAGAACTCTAATCCCAAGTTGTTGTGCATTTTGGATTGGGTCTGGAAATTCTACCCGATCTGGTCACATAAAAATTTTAACTGGGCTTAGCAACATTGACAGTCTGTGGGGAATTCTTCTCGATAGGAACTTCAGGGATTACATCAGGATTATTTGAGGAATATACACTGTTTTCTGAAATCTGAACAAATGTAGGGTCACTCTTAGAAACAGAGTCTTTGGCACAGGCAATGTGCTGCGTCACTGGTTCAGAGACTGGAAGTATATGTCTTTGGTTCCTTCTGAAATCCATTCCTTCCGATTGTGCAATATAAAATCTCAGTTCTTCACAAATATCCATGACAGTTTCCACTTGGTCATATCCTTTAGATGCCTGCATCCTTATGATCTCTCATTGTTTTAATGGTCTAAGACATTTGCTAGAGTTATCGTAGTACAACTTTTGTGACTAACATTTTTTTAAAAGTTGAGTTTTGACCACTGTTGTTCTTCTTTGGATTTGGAATCAATAGTTGTTTACTCATTGGCAAGGTTGTTCTTGCCTGTCTAGACATTAATCTCTGAGCAGATGAACCAAGCAAGTCGTGTCAAAGAATGTGTCAAGTGAATCAAGTTTCTTGCTAGCTTTTACTTTGGCAAACATTTGTGCTGATATAACATTGCACTTGGACCCAGTATCAACTTTAAGCTCTACAGTTTTTCCATTAATCTGTACAATACAAAATATTTCACGCTTTGCTGCCAACTGATAATCCATTGTATTAACAGTTTTATCAATCACAGAGACACCATCAACATAAAAAGTTTGCTCACAGCTTTCTATCTGACCTATTTCCTTCTTTGGATGCTCTCTTTTAATAAAAGCTAAGCACTTTCCTCGTTTAGGTTCATGGTTGCTTTCACAATTATAATAGTTAACAATAAGGTTGCTTGTAGTGGCCCCATTTGGTTTATGGTTAGGGTTTGAAGCTGCCACACCCTTTGGCTTATATCTTCATTTCCACCCAACTTTATGTTGTACACTATCAACATTTGCAGTGGTAGACACTGTATGCATGCTTTTTTCATTTGCAAGCATATTTGTGTACTTCTCTGTAAGCTCATATATTTGACAAATCTCTATGGCTTTGCTCAATGTTAAATCACTGTCTTGAAGCAAAATCTTTATCATTGCATCACAAGTCGTAACTAGTAACCAAAAAAGGTGAAGTAAAACTGCTCTTCAGCAAAAAGAAGCAAAGTAAATAATATCATACCAGCCAATAATTTGGGACTCATCGGACTTGATGAAATAAAATAATACTTTATTAAACAAAATAATCAAGACTGAGTGCTTTCGTCCAACTTTTAACATGGACTTCTTCAGAATCAAACACTTCATAAAAGGACTATATATGGGAAGTTGCCCATAAATTCCAATTAAACAATTAAAGGAATTCACCTAACATTCAAAGGGGCCTTGCAATAAAACAAATAAGACTAATGAATCAAAACAAACATATTAAATACATTATAAACTAAAACAGCATCTTTCTTAAAAATAAAACAATATGAAAAAAAAAGAATATAAAAGCAGTGCCATAGAACTTAAAATAAATCTGACCTAAGATTTAAAACTGGTTGAAGGGAAATATTCTCATTAATGCCTGGAAAATGTAAGGCATTCAACTTCAACTGCCATCTAACTTCCCTGTCCTCTAACAGGGTCTTAAATTCTCCACCTCTGGAGTTGCAACAAATCCGTTCCAAAATACCAAATTTGAATGTAGTACAATTGGGACTGTCATTAAGGTGTTTGAAAAGGGTATTACCGTTATCCTGCTTACGTATGTGATATAAATGTTCATAAATTCTGTTTTTGAGGACCCTGTCAGTTTTGCCAATATAGAATGCTGAGCAATTCAAGCACTTTGCTAAATACAACACTTTCTTTGTTAAACAATTACCCTTCTTAAATATTACTTTAGTCCTAGTAATATTATCAAGAATAATATACTCAGAATCAATTCAACAATATACATGTATATAGCTTACCTATTTTAACTACCAAATTTCTCTATTGCTATTTTTATTGAATGTATCTGTATATCTTTGAAGCTTTTCTCCCTGGGCCTACGCTGAAAAAGGGCAATAGGAATGATGTAAATATTGCAGCTGTGTAAGTTGCACTTACCCATAAAAGGAGATGTTCAAGTTCCTCACTTGTGCAGTAGCTGTACCCACCCTCCATTTCCCTACTCTTGTATATAGTTATAGTTGGGATAAAGAGTTATGTGTGTTTTTATGTTTATTGTTATAATTGTTTGTTTGATTCAGGACTGTTAGGCTGTTCTCTCCTTGTTTGGGCAAGAAAGTCCTATCTTCATTCTGTCTGCTGATTTCCCCTCTTGGGATTAGCCAATCAACAGAGTGAAGGTGTGGGGGAAATCCACATTTATTTGAAGCTGTTTGGTTGTTTCCTAGGCAGGAAACAACCCATATAACCTAAAGGTTACTGCAGCAGTGAGAAATTTGATAATCTGCTGTTATGGATAAGTATAACTAACACAGGTATACTTTATCTTCCATCCTCTACAATGCCACAAAAAAAAAAATCAATTGCTCAATCATACAACATCCCAAAACATACACTACCAACCAGGGCTGACCATTGGTGTAGTGGACGTCTAGGAGAAGGGCTCAGTGTGCACCCCTAACACACATTTCCTGGAAGTTGCATCCACCAGAAACTGACCTGAACTTGTTGCAATTAAAAATTAACTTAATTGCTGAGTGACTTGTGGAACACCTGTACTTACACCAGCCCTGCTTATTTTTATTAATGAAGTGCTGACCATCTAGCTGTGAATATTTGCCATCCAGCACTGGCACTGGCAGTGTGGCATTTCAATTGCAGCAGTATTAGTAAGGAAGAACCCATGGAAAACAAACTTCTTAAAATATAACACAACAAAAAAGGAAAAATGCTTTGGTTTTCCATTTCCCCTGAGTGACTGATTCTGTCTTCACCTCTAAATTATAACCAGTAATGACCTCAGCATAGACTATTCACTAATGGTTCTTTCTATAGCCTTTCACTCCAATGATACAAAAGTATGCAAACATGCATTGGTTCTAGTTTAATACAATGTTTTTCTTGTTCCCTAGGGATGAATGATCATCAGCTTTTGTTGTCCAAGATTATTGGTGGGCAGCACAGTCACTTGTTAGACAGAATCAAGTCCCCATGCCTGATTAGTTATTTATTTTTCATCAAGGGGAAAAAGTAGGGATGGATTATTGATTAGATCCTCTAAGGTGTAGCTTCCACACAGACTGCAGCAACATTTGTCCCCAATCTTCCCATTGCATTCCTCTAATAAAGTCAGCAAAATCCTAGGAGAAATTCTGTTGTTATTGGTTAGTCATTCCCTTACAAATTCAACTACTCCATTGCTGTTAAACATAGTTTCCTCAGGCAACCTCATATTTATTAATGTTTATTCATAAACATATCCTTTCTCCACATGAACACACACACACACACACACACACACACACACACACACACACACACACACACACACACACACACATGCACACACTCTGACAAGACATCAGTAAGGTGTAATAACTTGCATGCATTATGACTGCATTTTCACATTTCATTTTTTTTAACAAACAATCCATATTGTTCACCTACTCCATTCAGTGCAGAGCTTACAGATGGGACAATACTGTATTTTCCAGAATATGTACTTGAAGGTTACTACTCTAGTCTCACTGCAGTGATGGGCAGCGTTGTGGCTCAGTTGTTAAACTGTCTGCCTTACAGCTCAGGGGTTCAATCCTGACTGCAGTCACTATATGGAGTGTGTATGTTCTACGGGCAGTCCAGTTTTGTCCCACCAAAAGTATGCCAGTTGATGGCTACTCTAAACTGCCCTTATATATTGCATTTACTTTTGCCCTTGCAATCCAGATTATGGCTGAAATAGATCCATGATAACCAGTTCAGTTAGCCAGTTAATAAAGGAATAAATTAAAATTAAATTTGCCTGGAGAGTGGGCACCCAGCATTACTACCTTAAACTGCCCATTTATATTGTACTTCCCTTTGAGCTTGTGGTACAGAATATGGTTGAAATAGGTGAACAGTTTACATAGGGCTTACTAGATACATTTATTGTCTTCTACTGTCAGACAAATGGAATATAATCTGTTGTAATGCCTTGAGTTAGTAATGCTCTCCTGTTATATATTGTATTTTTAGCTCTGAGTATACGAACAGTGATTGGTGTAATACTTTCTTTTTTTGTTCTACATACTTCTGTCCAACTTCAACACTAGATGCTAAATCACTTGTATTATTGCATTTACAATCAACAAAGTAAAGTTGCGGAAACATCTGCAAAATCACAGTAAAAATTTACACTTATGACAGTGGTAATCAAAGAATGCATAAATGGTGCATGTGTAGTTTTAAAGTATCCTATCAAATCAGGTGACCTTAAACCACATGGTTCTGTGGAGAGAATTGGCTTATTCCACTTAATTCTTGATGTCTTCCCCTTCCAAATAAATTATTTAACTCTTATGCAATTATCATCCACAACTTCTCCTTTGGATGATAAAAGTATGCCTGACTAGTATATAAAACTAAAGGGTGTAAAAATATTTTCACTGCATGTATCTTTCCATACATATCCATAATTAAGAGCTTCCAGTTTCTTAATTTTTTAATTAGCTTTTGTTTATTTTCTTCCTATGCATTCTTAGTTGTCTTGTCAGAATCCCTTTTAAATCATGCACCTAAATACTTTATCTAGTCATGACCCCATCAATATGAGCATTGCTTAATCAATTCATGTGCAGGTGTATTGTTTACTGCTATAACCTTTGTTTTAGTTTAATTTATTTTATATCCTGAAAAGACTTGAAACTGTCTCATAATATTCCACAACACAAAAATGTATTTTCTATTTGTCAAACACAAATAAGGCTAATTTTCTTGATTACTACACAAGTTATATAATTGAATTTGTGAATCCCTTAATTTCTTTGTTAATAACTCTAAATGTAAAACAAGTAACAGAAGGGAAAGAGGACATCACTGTCTGGTTCCTCTGTTCAAAAAACGTTTGTCAGAGAGGAGCCCTCCCACGTTAATTTCTTGTCTTGGACCTTTCACGTAGCCTTCTTATTAACCTTCTTGCTCTAGCAGAGAATGCAAATGCTACCACTATCCTACTCATAAAATCCTGTCACTCTATTCAATGATTTCTCTGCATCAAAATTCACTAATTGCAGCGGCGTTTCCTTATACACCACCTCACTCTGGATCTGAAAGCTCCTCATATAAAGAGACATATTTGAAAGAACTGTACAGGGGACCTCTGTCCTCAGGTTGTTTGTCCTTTCTACTAACTGGACTTATGTGAATTAGAAAATTAAGTCTGTAAAGTGAAGTGTTGAGTGCAGATTAGTAGAGCTCTTTAGCTACATATAGTTATGTACATGATCTGTAAATAATTTTTTTCATTTTCAAAGAAACTTATTTTGAAACAAGAAACATCTTTAGTGAATTATCATTTATGACATAGGCAGTCAAGCATTTATATAAATGAAAACAAACCATATGGACATATTTCAGTTGCAAACATTATACATACATATCTTTTATATAGTGATTGTCAGTCGAACATTACATAGCACATTCACTTTCATCCCTTAGCTCTCATTCCTCATCTAAAACATTTTTCTGCCTGTATCAGTCCCACAATTCCCATTTTTTCTGTGTAATTTGCTCCTACCCTTTGCTAAAGCTCCAATTTCCTGTTCTTTTATCTCTGTTACTATATATTCACTACTTACACTATGGTTGGTTTAGACTTTGATTTCCAATTTCTAGTAATTGTTTTTTTTTTTGGCATCAACAAGGATTAAACTCAGCAAGGCCATTCTGTGTCTAGGCAATTCCAATTCTGCACCACATCTCAAAAAATCATTTCCTTAGTTATACCAATTTGCTCACCCAGTATTTCTGACAGAGTAGTCTGCAAGGAATTTTTAAAGTCTTTCAACTCATTACACTCCCAAAATTATGTTCCCAATTACCTCTTTTTTCCCTATCACACCTCCAACATTTGAAATCTACCTGAGGAAAAAATTATTTGCAGTCTGCTTGGGGTATAAAAATACCTATGCAAACATGTCTAAGCAAAAATAATAAATAGTTTAAACTTTTTGTTGCGTAATTGGCAGCCATACATATTCCCTCCCATTGTTTCTTTGTGAATTGTTTATCCAATCTCTCTTCCCAATCCTTTCTAACCTTCTCTGATTGTTTCCTATAGTTATCATGCAATGTTGTATATGTCCTATTAATTATAATTTTTTTAACTGCAACTTCTACTCTAGATTCTAATAAAATCTCTACCAATGCTGTTTTTTCACTTAGGCTGCCCATGTTCCTTTTTCTTTGAAGGCAATCTCTAAACCCATATTCTTGGCCTCTTCCCATTCTATTACCTTTCCCTCTCTAATTATTTGCTCCCAGTACATTGGTCCCTTTGCCATTTTCTATAGTAAATTGCAGCCCCTCTTGCTTATTCTGTGTAGCCCTAATTGCAGTAATCCCTATCAGGAGAATCTCCTTACTTCATTCCTGCGTTGGCTTAGATCTTAGAATACTTTTCAACATTATGAATATAGTATTTGTATGGTTATTGTTATTCTCCTTAAGGTTCTGCATCTAAAATCCCAGTCTCCTTATTTCTTGAGCTTCCCTCCGTTTCATCATTATCCCTTTCCACTTTGCATTATAGCTTAATGCTTGTGCTATGTATAGGATCTTTAACTCCGTACTTCTGAAATACCCCTTCAAATCAGGTAATCCCAAACAACCTCATTCTATTGGAAGGACCAACTTATCCCACTTGACTCTTGCCGTCTTCCCCTCCCTGATAAAATCCTTCAACTCTTTACTAATTCATATATACAACTTCTCCTCTAGTTGATAAAAGTGTGCATGACCTGTGTTTAAAACTAAAGGAACTACAAACATTTTCACCACTTGTATGTTGCTTTCCATATCCATAAACATAGATTCCAGTTTTTCAGTTTTTATATTATCTTTTGTTTAGTCTCTTCCCACATATCCTTAGCTGCCATAACAGAAATCTTTTAACGCATACTCCTAAGTACATAATTTTATCTTATAATGTCTCCATAAATACGGGTATTGCTGAACCAATCTGCTTTTGGGTACATAGTTTACAGCTATTGTCTTTGTTTTATCTTTATTAGTTTTGTATTCCAAAAAGACTTGAAATGGTCTCAAAATGTTCCACAATACAGCAATGTACTTTTCTGGTCTTGTCAGGTATGAAATAATATAATTTGCAAATAAAGTTGACTTTTCTTGATTAACATATTAATTATATCCTTGAGTTTCTGTGTTCCTTATTTTCTTTGCCAGTGGTTCTAAATATAACGCAGATAACAAAGGGGAATGACGACACCCCCTGCCTGGTTCCTCTATTCAAACAAAACTTATCAGTGAGGAATCCTCCCCCAATTTAATTTTTACCTCCAATCTCTCATATAACCTCCCAATTAACCTTATTATTGTGTCAGGGAATGCAAATGCTTCCATTGCCTTGCTTATAAAATCCCAGCTTCCTCTGCTGAATGCTTTCTCTGCATCAAGACCCACAACCACCAACAGTGGTATTTTCTTACATTCTGCTTCCTTCTGGATCATCATTATTCTAATAATGTTGTCTAATGTTTGCCTCCCCTTCAGAAAACCACACTGATCCTTATCTGTCAATTATGGCATCACCTTTGCCATTCTTTTAACTATTATAAACATACACACCTTATAATCATGGTTTAGAATCAAAATGTGCCTATATGAAGTTGGATCTGATGGGTCTTTACCATCTTTAGGTATTACAGCTACCACATCTTTCATCCAGGATGTTGGTGCTTCTCCTCCTTTTAAAACACTGTTAAACAAAACCTTCCAGATGGTAATCACTTTCTTACCTCCAAGATTACAAACTTCCACTGGAATACCATCTAGTCCTACAGACTTTTCTGTAGATTGTTTATGCATCATCATTTTATGTCACCTCCTCCTGTCATCATCACCACCACCATCCCTCTTTTTTCCATTTTCTACGTGGGGTTGCGGCGTTATGTCAACTTTTACCATTTCAATACCACTCTCCTGCCTTCTTCAATATTCATGCCTGACTGTCGCAGGTCTTCTCTCATATAATCCATCCCCCTCTTTGCTGGATGCCCTCATTTCCTTTTGCCTTCTTTCTGTCTCTCCCTGATCTTCATCACCAGATTGTCTTCTGCTTTTCTGAACCTTTGCCTGAACCACTGCGATCTGTTCTCTTTGACCTTTCTGCAATTGGAACTACTTTGGCTTCTGCTCTTATGTCCTAATTTCTTCATCTGTCAAACAGTGTACATCCTACCACCTGTCTCAGGCACATTATCTGCATTACCTCTAATTTCCTCAACTGCTGTACCTTTACTACCCAGGTTTCTGTACCATACAGTAGTACTGGTTGCACTGCTGCTTGTACACCTTACTTTTCAGCTTCTTTGGCATTCTTCTGTCATGTACTATACCTGACACTGTGTGCCAGTTAGCTTCAGCCCCTCTGATTCTAACCTTGACCTCCTTAATTAGACTTCTTTTGTCCTCAACCATTCCTCCCAGATACCTGAAGCTGTTAACATGTTCCACTTATTATAGCAGTCTTATCTGTACTCAGTTTCATCCCATGTGCCTTCAGTTTTGCATTCCATTACCAGTATGAACAGCAGTGGGCTCAGAGATGAGCTTTGATGCACATCCACTCCCACTGGAAACTACTCTGTGAGGCTGAACACTTTTCATACTTCAGTCATTGGGTCCTTGTACATTTTATCAATGTTTCTGGGACTTTGAACCACTGCAGGACTACCCAAATCATCTTTCTTGGGACCTTGTCATATGCTTTCTCCAAGTGTAGGAATGCCCAGTAGGACCCATTCCACACCTGTAGCTTCTTCTCAACTGTCTGTATCACTGCAAATCTCATCTCCTCCTATCCTAACTGCTAATAATTGAAAGCTTTTTACCTCTAACCTTGGCATATTTAATTCTTCCATAAGCATTTCAATGTGTACTTTTTCTTGATTTCCACATTTCTCTGCTTTATACAGATTTTCATAAAATTTCCAAAATATTTCTAATACCTGTACAGGATATCTAGTTATGTTCCATGTTACGGGCTCCCTAAGTTTGGCAATAACCCCTTCTACTTTCTGATGCCTGAGCCATTGTGCTAAAAGCTTCTGTGCTCTGGAGTTATCAAAAAACAGTTGCTGGAGAGCAGTCTTTCTAAATACATGCATATTATTCATGTAGTCTGTTATTTTCTGTTTAGTACTCTGCAGTTGTTCCTCCTTTTCTCCAGTGATTTTCCCCTATTCTGTAATACTTTAACCTTTGTCAGTCCTTCTAAATAATTCTTGTTACCTCTTAACAATATTCCCTTTTCTTTTATTTCTACCCCATTTTTAAACTCCACTTTCATTTTATCATACTCCCTAGTTATATTTTCTGAGGAAATGTCTATCTTCCATTCCTTAAATTCATCTCTGTTTAACAAATAGGCGAGGAAGCACCAGTGTCTAATTTTTATTTATTTACCCTACATTTCTATTTTAGATAATGTTGGTGCATGATCTGAAATAGTTATTGCATGCATATCAAAACTTTCAATTAAATGCTCATGTTCCTGTGAAATATAATTTATGTATTGTCTAGCCCAGTTTTTCTACCTTGTGGAATAATATGTAAAGTCTCTCCTAGTTTCTACTGAATTCATATTTTCCATACCAAGTATTTTCATACATTTCAACAAAAATCTACCCTCTTCTGTTACATTTTCCCTTCTAGACCACCCTAATACATCCTCACTGTTGTAAATCAAATCCCAGTCCCCACCTATAGACAGTATTCCCTGCTGAAAGCTGATTATTTCTCCCAGAATTTTCTTAATCTCCACTGTAGCAGTTTTAGGTGGAATATAAATATATGCCATTAACCCTCTTTTTACTGTAAATCTCCTGTTATTATCTTTTTTTATCTTCTATCACTATTGGACCTCATCTAGCAATTGACATAAGTATTCCCCCTTTCCTTTGTCCCTGATATCCCACTGAATAGCCATCCTGAAATCCTTTCTTTATCAAATTCACATGCTCACTTCTTTCCAAATGTGTCTCCTATAGCATAGTTATCTGCACTTTGCATTTCTTAACGTAGTTCACTACTCTTTCATTTTTGCATATACCTTTGAGACTATTCACATTCAAAGATAATATGGAAAGTGTTGCCATTATTATAAAGAATTATTATTCCCATCTCTTATATAGAACAGCTTTTTTTAATGATTTGTTTCAGCTGTTATGTTATATGCATGCACAAATGTCTGGCAGGCCAGTCTTTTATACAGTTGTTTCTTGTCATACCCATTTAAACCTATGTTACAGCTTACAAGACTTTTTGTTTTAATGAAAACCCTCAAACAAAAAAACAAACAAATGTCCAGAACACCTTTGTAACCTATTGACTTAATACAAACACACAAAACTATTTCCATATTCAAAAATGAAGTTTAATCCTCCTAATAGGAACAATTGTCCCAGATTGATAGCCATAGTCACAGGATTTAAATAACCTATAATGAAGGTTATCCTTGCTAAGATGCATAGGGGAAGCCACCTCAAGCAATAGACCCATATCGAATGGCATACCCTTGGGTTCGGTCTTGGGGCCTCTGTTATTTGGGATATACTTTTCTGAGGTACAGGCCAAAACCAGTGGGCTATGGCTGACCAAGTTTGCAGATGACTGCAAGTTGGGAGCTGTCATCAATTCCCCTAGTGACTTGGGCATCCTCCAAGAGGGTCTCACCCAAACAAATGACTGGTGCCAGAAAAAAAATGCATCATCATCCGCTTTGGGGAGAGAGATGTCCCCACAAATTATCACATTAATAACAATGTTCTAAGCATGGAGTCAGTTGTGAGGGATTTGGTCACCCAGATTGAGAGCAGCCTGACTTTTGACCACCATGTTGCCTCCAGTGTATGGAAAGCTTTCTACATGGCCCACCTCATAAGTAAGGATATCTCATCCAGGGACAAGGAGGTCATAACATCCCTGTATTCTTCCCCTATAAGGCCCATTATTGAGTACAATGTCCCATTCAGCATGTACCTCACAAAGCACATGCAGCAGCTAGGGGACCACAGAAGTTCCTCACCAGCAGAATCCAGGGCCTCAAAAATCTACCATACACAGATAGGCTAAAAGGCCTATCCCTCTACTCTGCTTCATACAGACTCCAGAGAGGTGACCTCTATCTGGCATACAAAGTGATCTCGGACCTCGCCTTGATGGGACTGCTGCATATCTGCAAGTCAAGCTCTACTTGAATAACCCACACATGCAGCCTCAACCTGGTCTGTGACATCAATAGGACTTGCTGGCAGGACAGATTTGTGCCCCAAATTCTCCCCCATCTATGGAATAGACTCCCTCTCCACGTCAAGCAGAGTACCTCTTTACCCCTTTTTAAGCGCAATCTGGATAACTGCATGGGAAATAGAAAATACATCCCTGGGATTTCACCCATGTCCCTGCTGGACAGGGGCATTGAGTGCTGATTTGTCTATGCATGGGCTAAACTCTTGGCTAGGCTTATAAGAGCCTCAGGGCCAATAGCCTAGTAACTTCCTATGATCCTATGGTATAGCTTGTGCTTACACTAAGTGCTGTCTGTTTTTGTCCGAGATTTATTCCTCTTCCAGATGTATAAAACAACATGAATGCTTTCAGAAAACATTATGTTTTAACCACTGAAAGAAAAAAAAGTATTCTATTTTTATTTTCCTCTTAGCTTTCCTCCTTACAAACATGAGAACTAGATACACACTTGCCTTCAGCTACAAGCTTTTCATGTTGCACCATGAACATTTACTTGCTAAAGGAAAATGTTTCATTGCAGTCAATGTTTTTTTATTTACTTGCTTCCACTTAAAATTTATTAGAGCAAGCCAAGGGCCTTAATCCAGTCATTACTATGCAAATGTAAGAAAAAGCATATTAGTTTTGCTTATATTATGCTCTGTGTACTTTTGCAACTTGTCTTTCACATCAACAACCTAAGATTACAGCCTGTTATCTTAAACACGCTTTTATCCAGGCTTTCTTTTCTTTTTACATTGCAGTGCCTATATTTCTGAAATCTAAACAAGAAGAAAGGAAGAAGAAGGAAAAAAGGCACCTATTTTCTTCAGTATCCCTATAATACACAAAATAACTGAAAATGATTTTTATATGACATGCAGTATATATCATGTTTTATAAAAATACTGTTAAGAACAAAATTTGATTTACTTACAGTTACCTCTTTCCTTCTTCCCCTCTTCTTAATGTTTTTCCAAACACTAATGACATGAAGTAGGGCATATTCCTTGGAGTCCCCTACAAGTTTAACAAAGTTAAAAAAGTCCACTATTTCCAGGTTTTCCTGTCCTGCTATATTTCACAAATGTGATTGATAATTTGTAATCCCACATTTATTCATTAAGTTCTGAATTGCTGGTTTTCTTCCTGTTGATCTCCATCTCTCAATTGTAGTTTGTGGTTCATTCCCATGTACTTCTATTTCTTCTAGTCAGCTTATGTACTTTTCTATGACTCTCAAGCATTTTCATTTGGAACATTGGAACATTGGAAAAGGTTTCACTGGCATAGTCTCTCTATGAGATTTATTATCAGAAGAATAAGAATCAGAGTCCTCTTCTGTTTGATAACTCACTTTTTGTTGGACAGACTTTTGTATTTCCTCCTTAGTATGTTCTGCATCATAAAATAACTTTGACCCAGCAGGAGAAAATATTCCAAAGCTAGATGGATACAGCATATTCAGTTTCACACCTGCGTCTTGACATTCCCCTGATTTCTGGGATAAATTTACTCCTCTTCTTGCTGGTGGGTACAGTGAGTAATAATTTTCTACAAACACTCTATTGCCCCCAACTTTTGGTATGTTGTCATTCTGCCATAGTTTTTGTCAGAAATTAACTCTTTCTGCTGTTAGGATTGCATCTTTAGAGGTCTTGGCTGCTTTCTCATGGCCAGGTTTGGAGCATACATGCAGTGTACTCTTTCAGTTAACAATTTCTGCTGTGGTATACCAGTAAAGTTGCTTATTATTGCTTTTATAAAATTAATACAGTTTGTTCCATCCAGTTTCTCTGGTAAAGCAAAAAGTATCAGGTTTTCCCTACATACTTTATCTATTAATCCTATAATTTTTTGAAACATCTCTACCTGAGCAGTTTCATACTCAGCCAGCCTTTTCTTCATTTGGACCTCTGATTTTTCATTTTCATCATATCATCTGAATATCTATTTAAAGCTTCTTCCATTTTTTTTCAGCTTTTTGTTATTTGAATTGATATACTCCTTCTAGTCCTCTAGATTACTGGAAGTCATGTCTTGCATGAAAGATGGAGCTTTAACTACTTTTTTTGCTGAACAGCTGCACAGATCTTCCCAGCCAGTCTTTTCTCCTCACCTTTTGTGGTTGATTTTCTTTCAATTTCTTTAAATTTCATTTATGCTGGCATCCAAGCAGTGCACTTACTAGGCAATAACTGAAATTTACACAAAAAAGACAGATTCTCTAGCTTTCTTTTCAGAGTTTCTGTCTTCACACTGGGAGAGTTGAAATTAAGCTGTTACCCAGTGTGCAGCCCTCTTGGAAATCATTTTAGAGTAATTTGAATCTGCAAAGCATAATAAAGTTAGTAATGATTTAGACAATATGCAGAATGGAAATGTTTTATTTTGTGCTGCAGGGGTGTTTTATATCTGGTTCAGTGTGACTGCAAATTTTAAAGGTATTGTTTACATTTGTCACCACTGTTTCTCAGTGTTTTTTTTTCTTTTTAATGTAAGTGATCCTTGATGAAATTGTTCAGTGGATTCCTTCTCAATCAGTTTTCATCTGTGATCATTCATAATATACTCATAATAACAAATGAATTACCTGCTTTTCCATTCACCATGAAACTAATCCCATACCTCTCAATTTCTAAGCTCAAGAAATCTGGGCAAAACCAAACATAATGGGGGACAAATGCCAAAAATTGGGGACAGGTTTTCAATATTGTTTATATAAACTTGAAAAGTTACTAGGTTAACAGGCTTTATGTTAGCATGCATTTTCTGAGGGATCTAAACTCTGAAACTCAAATACATGCCATTATTTAGTAACGCCTGTCTTAAATGATTTATAGGTAATCAGGACTGGAAATCACATATTTAAATTCTACTTGCTCTGAAAATGCCCTGGTGTTCACATTTGCATACTATGGATCATTGTCTGGTATTACAGGGTCAGAATCCTCTGTATTGAAAATAGGTTCCAGTTGAAAATTCAAGGAGGATAAGTGTGCCTCTCGGAAGTTTAAAAATTTAAGTGCATTTAGGGAATTCTGTAATGAGTGTGAAATTGCTGTAGCTCTGGCAGTTCCCCTATCTCTGAGGTACAGTGATCTCAAAATTAGTATACATAGGTAGAGGAGTTATGGGAGTCACAGGGCTTTCCTCCTTTAAAAATGCTTTAAATGCATAACAAAGAAATTCACAAATCACTGGCATTCTTTGTAGATTCACATTTATTTTCAATGTTATTTTCAATAAATTTTCAGTTTTGAGAGTTGCTGTATGGAGTCTCATACTTCCAGTTAGCAAAACCTTAAAATATAGATTCAAGAGCATGAATCATGCCATTACCTGCAGTCTCTGTTAAATTCCACAACACGAGAAAATGTGAATAAACAGTCATTGCTGACCAAGTTCACACAGTCTTTATGGTGAAAAAACAGTGTTTCTACTTTATTGCATTGTATAAGGACTTATCTCTTCTTTTGGATTACTGCTGTGATATACATTGCACACACTGCACAGTCTCACATCTCTTTAGCATGACATTTATATTGTGATACACACTGCATGTTGCACAGTTTCAAATATCTTTTGTATTGAAGTTCCTGGCAATTTTAACAAATCACAAGCTCTTCCTTCATACTTCACAGTTCCTAAGAGTGAAATGTAATGTTCACCATTTGGTTCACTTTTGCAGTAGTCTTCAGATTTTGGATGTCTGCCACTGAAGGACCAACATTTGGCCCAAACTCCAGAGATTTGAACTCTTCTGTCTAAGATTGGCAGATGCCCTCACATCTGGAAATGTGCATGTCTGTGGTATGAGTAATATACAGCTGCACTACCTTCAGATCTTTCTTGCTGTATTTGTAAGAAGATTGGTGTGTAAAACTCAAAAGTGTCATTAGTCCATTTCTTTGGCTTGACTTTGAGACAGATTAATGCCCCATTGGGGAAAATCTTTTTGTACTTACTGTACATCTTTTACATGTAAGAGTTTTTCAGGTGTTAAGGAAAGTAGATATTTGTAATTTCAAAGCAAAGCCATGGAAAGTTATTTCCATAGTGACATTCACAATCTGTGCTTGTTCTGTCAGGGGACTGGACACAATGCAACCTGTTGTCTCCAATAGACTCTGTTCAACATGCAGACTATAAAGTGGAGACTCATATCTCTCCAACACTATTTCAACAAGAAAAATCTGGATGTCTTGTCCAGAACCATTATTACTTCCATGGATGCCTTGTCAAAAAAAAATTGCAAGTTAACTGAGATGCACCCTCAAGAGAAGGAATAGCAGGAGGTCATCAACATTTATTTCAAGTCCAAATGCTCATGGGGCATTGGGTCAGATTAAACGCTTTCACATCCAGAGACTATGAGGCCTATGTTTACTGAGGCCTCTGGTATTATCTCTTAGTAGGCCACCACACACTTGAGTGACAGGATGCCATCCCAAATCAAAGCCATTCCGCCATCATTTGGTCTTGATGTCACAGTCTTCTCATTCTGACACATACAGTGGATATAAAAAGTGTGCACATCCCTGTTAAAATGCCAGGTTTATGTGATATAAAAAAATGAGACTGCAATAAATAATTTCAAAACTTTCCCCACCTTTAATGTGACCTATACCCTGGTCAATTCAATTGAAAAACAAACAAATATGTTAGGGGAAAAATATAAAAAATAAAAAATGTACAATAAGCTGGTTGCATAAGTGTGCACACCCTTAAACTAATACTTTGTTGAAGCACCTTTTTAATTTAATTACAGCATTCAGTCTTCTTGGGTAGGAGTCTATCAGCATGGCACATCATGACTTAGCAATATTTGCCCACTCTTCCTTTCAAAAACGCACCAAATCTGTCAGATTGTGAGGCCATCTCTTGTGCACAGCCCTCTTCCGGGCACCCCACAGATTTTCTATTGGATTTAGGTCTGGGCTCTGACTGGGCCATTCCAAAACTTTAATTGTCTTCTGGTGAAGCCATTCTTTTGTAGATTTGGATATATGCTTGGGGTTATTGTTGTGTTGAAAGGAGAAATTCCTCTTCATCTTCAGCTTTCTAGCAGATGCCTGAAGATTTGGGGCCAAAAGTGACTGGTATTTGGAAATGTTAATAATTCCCTCCACCTTTACTAAAGCCCCAGTTCCAGCTGAAGAAAAACAACCCCAATGCATGATACTGCCACCACCATACTTCACCGTGGGGATGGTGTTCTTTTGGTGATGCAAAGTATTGTTTTTGTGCCAAATTTATCTTTTGGAATTGTGGCCAAAAAGTTCATCCTTGGTCTCATCAGACCATAACACATTTTCCCACATGCTTTTGGGGGACTTGATGTATTGTTTTGCAAATTTTAGCTGGGCCTGGATATTTTTCTGTGTAAGAAAAGGCTTCTGTCTTGCAACCCTGCCCCATAGGCTAGACATATGGAGAATACAGGAGATTGTTGTCACATGTAGTACACAACCAGTACTTCCCAGAAATTCCTGCAGCTCCTTCAGTGTTGCTGTAGGTCTCTTGGAAGCCTCCCAGACCAGTTTTCATCTTGTCTTTTCATCAGTTTTGGAGGGATGTCCAGTTCTTTGCAACTTCACTGCTGTCCTATATTTTCTCCACTTTTTGATGACTGTCTTCACTGTGTTCCATGGTATATCCAATGCTGTGGAAATTTTTTTGTACCCTGTTCCTGACTGTTACCTTTCAACAATGAGATCCCTTTGATGCTTTGTAAGCTCTCTGTGAACCATGGCTTTTGCTGTAGCAGGCAACTGAGTAAATGTCAGGAAAATCCTACTAGGACAGCTGAGCTTTATTTGGGGTTAATCAGAGTCTCTTTAATTGATGGTAGGTGAGTACCCAAGAAGACTGAATGCTGTAATTAAAGCAAAAGGTGCTTCAACAAAGTATTAGTTTAAGGGTGTGCACACTTATGCAACCAGCTTATTGTACTTTTTTTATTTTGTTATATTTTTTCCCCTAACAGATTTGTTTGTTTTTCAATTGAATTGTACAGGTTGTAGGTCACATTAAAGGTGGGAAAAGTTTTGAAATGATTTATTGTGGTCTCATTTTTATATCACAAAAACCTGGCATTTTAACAGGGGTGTGTACACTTTTTATACCAACTGTATATACTGATTACTGGGTAAAGGAAGTATCCCCTCAATCTGTGTCCATGAAGACATCTGCAGGTCCTTGGTAGAGGCCCAAGGAGATTGGCTGACATCCTGAGGCCTTGCAGGGGATCACCCCCCCCCCCAGAGGTAGGAGCTGGGGAAGCCCTTTATGTTTCCCCCACCCCAGGTTACCTCTCAGAATATGTGAAGTTGGTCCAGGATTTTTATTATTTCTTAAGAACCTGCAGCCTCTTTTAGCCTTCAATGTCAGGGTTCCATATTTAAAAAAGAAAAAGGAAGCCTACCCCTCTGATGATTCTGATTCTTCTGACTCTGAGCTGGATGGACTGGCATGTGCCTCCCAGATCTCTTCCCCTCTCAGCTGTGGCTCAGACTCAGAGGCCATGCTGTCCTCTGCCTTATCAGAATAGGATGTTTCTTTTGGTGAAACTCTTAGTAAGACAAAGAATCACTTAAATTGAGAACAAGAACAGCTCTCTGATGCACAGAAAATATATAGGGAGCTTTGTGGTCTACCAGAGCTAAGACCATTAGCTATACCTCCAGTTGTAGAGGCTAAAGAGAATGCTTTTACAACTGCTTCCCTGGAATCTGACTCCATATCACCTGTTCTCAGGAAGCCTGACCTTTTCATTGAAGTTGTGGGTAGTTGTTAGCAAGAAACCCATTTGCTGAATGAGCTGAGGTTTCCCTGGGTGCCAGCAAGATGTATTATATGGTTCCAGCCAAGAATCCACTACCCAGTGACAGGAAACATAGTATACTGGGCCACTTTATTTATTTACTATTTAATAACTGGGTATGTGGGACCCTTTTCAGCCATGGGTCAAGCTCAGAGAGCAGCAGATAAAATGCTTTTAGAGCATAAAATCAGTACAGTTTATCATGATTTACAGTCTATAAGGAGGACATAGTGTAACATACAATTACAACATGCAGGGAGGACCTAACTAATCACAAAAGAGAAACTACATACAGATAAGATAACTTAGTAAGTTAACGGTACAGTACAAGATAATAATTAGTAGAATGATTAAATAGATGCATACTTATATGCATGTATATATATATATATATATATATATATATATATATATATATATATATATATGTGTGTGTGTGTGTGTTTGTGTGTATATGTATGTGTGTGTGTGTGTGTGTGTGTGTGTGTGTGTGTGTGTACACACACACACACACACACACACATATATATATATATATATATATATATAGTACAAAGCAGAAATGATGGAGTTATTTATTATTAAGGCCTTTTTATCATGCTGTTGAGTTTCTTTTTTTATAAACAAGAAACATCTTTATTAAATTATCATGTATGATACAGGCAGTCTTACATTTATATAAATGAAAAGAAACAATGCCGACAAAATCTCAGTTGGAAACATTATATATTACAAACCATACCAACACAAATGTACCTGCAAATGTTATACATCACTTATAATATATCCAGTCATTATCAGTCAGCCGTTACATAGCTCATTCGAATCCTGCCTTCTGTTAAGTCTTGTTCCTCCTCTGCATGTATTGATCCCACGATTCCCATTTTTTCTATGCAATTTGCTCCTACCCTTTTCTAAAGATCCCAGTTCCAGTTGTTTTATCTGTGTTATTATCTTTGCTATTTCTAGTAAAGTTGGTTTATACTTTGATTTCCATTTTCTAGTAACTGTTTTTTTGGCAGCCATCATAATTCGACTCAGCAAGGCCTTAATATGTCTAGACAATTCTGATTCTGCATTTTAGTTCAAAATAATAATTTCCTCAGTTACACTAATTTGCTCACCCAGCATCTCTGACAGAGCAGTCTGCAGGGAATCTTTAAAGTCTGCCAACTCATTACACTCCCAGTAAATATGCTCCCAGTTACCTATTTTTTTCCCTAATCATACCTCCAAGATTTGCTGTCTAGCTGAGGAAAAAATGTTTGGAGTCTATTTGTGGTATAGAAATACCTATGTAAACACTTCCAAGCACAGATCCTAAATCTTCTAGACTTTGTTGCATGTTTGAGAGACGTACATATATCCTCCCATTGTTTCTTTGTGAATTGCTTATACTGTCTCTCTTGGCAATCATTTCTAACCTCCTCTGATAGATTCTTATAGTTATCATGCAATATTTTATATGGTCTATTAATTATTCCTTTCTTAATGACAATTTCTATTCCAGATTATACTAAAAACGTTACCAGTGCTGGTCTTTCATTTAGGACCGCCAATATTTCTTTCTCTTTGCCTGTACTCTATCAATCCTTGATAGGGAAGGCAGACTCTAACCTGCAGTCCAAATAAGTTCTTGGTGTCTTCCCATTCTATTACCTTTCCCTCTCTAGTTATTTGCTCCCAACACCTTGGTTCCTTAGCCAGTTTTCTCCGATAAATTCCAGACCCCTCTTGCCTATTGTCTGTATCCCTAATTATAGTCATCCTTATTGGCAGAATCTCCTTTCTCCATTCTTGTCTTGGCTTAGTTCTTAGAATATGTTCTGCTTCTTTATGAATGTTCTGTATGATTTTTGTTATTCTCCTTAAAGGTCTGCATCCAAAATCTCAGTCTGCCCTTGTTTTCTGAGCTTCCCCCTGTTTAATCATCATCTCTTTCTACTTTGAATTAGTTTTCTGCTTGTGCTATGTGTAGGAGCTTTAACTGTGTTGCTCTGAAATACCCCTTCAAATAGGGTAATCCCAATCCAATGTGTTCTATTGGAAGAATAAGCTTATCCCACTTGACTCTATCTTCCTCTCCCAGATAAAATCCTTCAACACTTTATTAGTTACTATCCACAACTTCTCCTCTGGTTGATAAAAATATGCCTAAGCTGTGTATAAGACTGTAGGGACTAAAACATTTTAACTTGATACACTGTTAAATATTAGGGAACAACCCAACACCCTAATAATGGGCGATTTCAACTACCCCACCATTAACTGAGAAAACTACTCATGTACCAACTCTTTTGCTCAATGTTTTCTGGAATTAATAAATTCCAATGCCTTGGATCAACTTATCCACATCCCCACCAGAGGCAGCAGTATCCTAGACCTGGTCATTACCGACATGGGTGACCGGTGTTCCACACCAGAGGTCAATTCCTTGTTGGTCAGATCCGACCACAAGCTAATCACCCTAGACATCCACATCCTACCCCACCCCCCATTAGGGAAACCATCGTAAAAAAATTCTCCAAAGCCAACTTCACGCTTCTTAAGACAGAAGTGGCAAACTTCATGACACCCATGCAGATGGACAATAGAGGTACGACTACTAAATCCTACACAAATGCACTTCATAAGCACTTACATGAGTGCATGGATCATGCTATCCCTAACAGAACCAAGATGCTATCCTGCAAAAAAAGGAAGCCAATCTGGTGGTCCCCTGCCATAAACAAACTCTACAACAGAAGAAACAAACTGTTGCAAAAAAGAGTAAAATCCCATGATTGGAGGAACTCCCTGGTCAGCCTCAGTAAGAAGCTGAGATCCCTCATAAAATCCTCCAAAGCTAATTACGAAAACAAAATTGCCACCAATTCTAAAGACAACCACAAAGCATTCTGTAGCTATGTCAAGAATCTCAATGGCAACACTCAGATCTGCTCTGAGTTACAGCACAATGACACTAAATATGCAGAACCAACTGATATTGCCAACATCCTGGCAGATAGGTTCAGTGCTGACTTTACCCCCCTCTCAACCTCTAAAGGGCCCATCTCTATACCCCCCTCTCAACCTCTAAAGGGCCCATCTCTATACCAGAAGAATGCAAAGTTCCTGTAATCATGGCTGCACAGGTAAAAACCACACTCTCCAAAGCTAAGAAAGCAGCATCCATGGGACCTGACAACATCCCAGGCTGTGTTCTACATGAACTACAAAACAAACTAGCACCTCACCTAAGTACCATGTTCAATCATAGCCTCACCTCAGACTTTGTGCCCAATGAATGGTGCACAGGAACGGTTATCCCACTCCACAAAGGGGGAGCCACCATGGAGCCTGGGAACTACCGCCCTATTAGCCTGACGAGCCTGGTCTGCAAGGCCATGGAATGTATCATCATGGAAAGACATTGGTAATCTCCAAACTCTAGACCCCACCCAGTTTGGGTTTGTAAAAGGCAGATCATGTCTCCTAAACCTGAAAGACTTCTTTGAAGCAGTCACCAAAGCCGTAGACGAGGGTAAGGTGGTTCACACAGCCTATCCACATCTCGCCAAGACTTTTGACACCATCCCCCACTCTAGAATTATAGATAAACTCACTGAACTATGTATAAATCCCTATGTCTCAAATGCAGTACCACAGGGTTCAGTCCTGGGTCCTGTCCTGTTTGGTATCTACTTCTCTGAAGTACAGGCTAACACAGAAGGTCTTTGGCTAATGAAGTTCACAGATGACTGCTACCTAGGAGCCATAATTGAAACTCCTAATGATGTGGACATCCTACAAAAGGGCCTCACTGAGACAGATGCCTGATGTCAAAGCCATGGCCTCAAGCTCAGTGCCAAAAAGTGCATCGTCATCCCCTTTGGTAAAAACTCTGTACCCATGAACTACCACATAGGCAGCAGTCTACTTAACACCAAAAGTGTGATAAGAGACCTTGGGACACAGGTGGACAGTAGTCTCTCCTTTGATAATCACATCCCACAGTAGTCAGGAAATCCTTCTACATGGCATACCTCATCACAAAAGGTTTCTCATTCAGGAAAAAAGAGGTCATTGTTCCCCTCTACTCGTCACTCATTAGACCCATTATAGAGTACAATGCCTCTTTTGGTATGTACCTCACAAGACATCTACAACAACTGGGAAGGCCACAGCAATGCCTCACAAAGAGGATTACCAGCCTCAAACAGATGCCCTATGCAGACCGTCTCAAAAAACTCCAGCTTTACTCCGTTGCATATCGCCTTCTCAGAGGCGATCTCTGGCTACCATACAAAGCTTTGTCAAACCCAGAGCTGTTGGACATGCTCCACTTAAAGAAATCCCAACCCCTCCAAGCTACATGCTCTAGGGACCTAAACCTTGTCACCACAATAAACAGAACATGCTGGAGGGATAGATTCCTGTCCCAGAGACTTTCCATACTCTGGAACAAACTACCTATCTATATCAAACTAAGCTCCTTATTAGCACTCTTCAAGAAAAATGTTGATGATTTGATGGGAAATAGGAAATTTACCCCGGGGATCACTTCTGTGGCTCTGCTCGACAGGGACACAGGAAAATAATTTTCTTGGGTGGCAAAAGCCGGGGTACCTTTTTGGCTAGGTTTATATAGGCCAATAGCTTAGTACCTACCTATGAACCTATGAACTGCTTGTATCTAATATTGATATCTATATAACAGATCTTCCATGTTCTTAGTTTTTGTATTATCTTTTGTTTAGTCTCTTCCCACATATCCTTAGCTGCCACACCAGGATCATTTTAATCCATACTCCTAAATACTTCATTTTATCATGTCCCCTTAAGTATGGATATTGCTGAACCAAGTCGTATGTGGGTACATAATTTACTGCTATTTCCTTTGTTTTAGCTTCATTAATTTTGTATCCCGAAAAGATTTGAAACTGTCTCAATATGTTCCACAGCACTGTAATGACTTTTTATGGTTTTGTCAGGTATAAAATAATGTCATCTCCAAACAGAGCCAGCTTTTCTTGACTACCATACCAATTATATCCTTGAATTTTTGAGTCCCTTATTTTCTTTGCCAGTGGTTCTAAATATAATGCAAATAAAAAAGGGGAGAGAGGACACCCCTGCCTGATTCCTCTGCTCAAGCAGAGATTATCAGAGAGGACCCACCCACTTTAATTTTCACCTCTTATCCGTCATATATCTTCCTAATCCACCTTATAATTGTATCAGGGAATGCAAATGCTTCAATTCCTCTGCTCATAAAGTCCCAGCTTACTCTGTCAAATGCTTTCTCTGCATCAAGACCCACCAACAACAATGGTGTTTTCTTACATTCTGCTTCCCTCTGGATCATAAGTGTTCTGTTAATGTGGTCAGATGTTTGCCTCCCCTTCACAAAACCACATTGATCCATACCTATCAATTTTGGCTAACTTTTGCCATTCTTTTAGCCATTACAGACATAAATACTTTATAATCATGGTTTAGTATTGAAATGGGTCTGTATGAAGCTGGATCTGATGGATTTTTACCATGTTTAGGTATGACAGCTACCACAGCTTTCTTTCAGGATATTGGTACTTCTCCTCCTCTTAAAATAATGTTAAACAAAACCTTTCAGATCTTTATGAGTTTTTTCCCTCCATAAACATTTCCATGTGTACCTTTTCTTTATTCCTATATTTCTGTGATTTATAGACTTTTATATAATTTCTGGAATATCTGTAAGACTTCTATAGGATCCCTTGTTAGCTTCCTTGTTATAGGCTCCCTAAGCTTGGTGACAGTCCTTTCTAGTTTCTGTTACCTGAGTTGTTGTGCTAAAAGTTTTTGTGCTCTAGAGTTATCATCAAAAAATGGTTGCTTAACAGCAATCTTTCTAAACTCATACATGTTATTTAGGTAATCCCTTATTTTCTGTTTAGCATTCTGCAGTTGTTCCTCTTCTTGTTCTGTATGATTCCCCCCTGTTTTGCAATACTTTAACATTTGTCAGTCCCTGTAAATAATTATTGTTACTTCTTAACCATTTCTCCCTTTTTTATTTCCACCTTATTTTTAAACTCCAGTTTAATTGTACCCCACTCCCAAGCTATATTTATGCTGTTGAGTTTCTTGACATCAGCCTAAAATGTTATATGTCCATACCGTGGTAAGGGAGATTACCTTTGCCATGGTAACAGTTGCACTGTGTTTCTGTGTAAATGATCATTTTTAGGGCATTATTAATGTGTTTAGTGGCTTCTTGACTTTTAACTTCTGGAGGCAAATGGTTCCAGGTGGAGGATCCCAGTCAAGAGAATGATTTTTCTCTGACAGTAGCTTTTAATGGAAGGTGAATTAGGCTAAGACTAACACCCTGAATCATAACTTCTTTCTTGGATATTACATTTATGTTTGAGTGGTGGGCAGTAACCTTATTTTAGAGTGTTGAAGGCAATGGTACATAGCAGCAGTGTTGCTCTGTTGGTCACAGATAGCCAGTCTGTGGGTACTTTGGGAAAAAAGTCTCCACTTCTACCACTGAAGGATTCAGGGCCTTAAACTGCCAAACACATATATTAAGATACCTCCTGTCTCAATTGCTGGATAAGGCTGGGAGATTTAATATAAGACTCTGAGATATAAGGTGTTGGAATTATGTCATCTAACCTCTCATGCTGGCATTCTGTTGTGTAGCTGTGATGCAGTGAATGCATTGTGCCAGGTAATGGCTTCTAGATCAGCCATTTGGAGGCATGTCTGGCTGAGGACTCAGCGCCTGCATGATCTTGTCAAAGCACAGCTCATTTGAGGCACCGTTGGGTATGGATTGACTCGATGGACCAATGCAAAACAGTTTTTTTAAGAGACTGGAGCAAAAAGGGAAGACTTTGACTCCTTGTTGGAAGAGGTGCTTAAGAGACTGGAGGGAAAGGGGAAGGGCATGCAATCAGTGAAGCAGATGTTTAATTTCCTTGTTCCTAGGTGCAGCCATAACTACCCTACCAAGCGTTGGCCTTATGATAAGAGGCAGGAAGAAGGAAAACAAACAAAAGGTAAGAAAGGCCAGTAGTAAAGGAAATAACAAGCAGATCAGAAAGTGAAACCTGAGGACTTCCAGGCATGACATCTTGAGATGGCTAAGTTTATGAGTAAGATTTTCATTTTGATAAAGTGTTTTAGTTTTTGTGGAATTTGAGATGATTGGGAGGAACAGCTTCCCTTATCTGAAGCCAAGTGCTGAGACATTATCAGAGAAGAGCTGTGGCTAGCTCTTTTGATGCCCTAGGATTTTCCACAAATAGTTATTCCCATCAACTTTAAGTTGAGGACCAAAAAAAGTGTGTTTTCTCTTTTCTAAACTGTAGCAAACCAGTTGCAGGAAATGTAATAAGCATTATGCTACAGCTAAATACAACTCTCAGGAAGTGCCTCAGGCTGGCTTTCAACAAGGGGACAGTGTATGACTGACAAGCAGACTGGGCAGTGGTCAGGTTTCGTGGCTCTTTAAGACTTTAAACATATGTTTTGGACACAGGTGAAAACAGGGACAGAGTTGTCAACTGTCCACCTCTTGGTAGTGAGTTGGATTTGCTAATCAGGACATGAAACAGAAAAATTCATGAAACCCAGATGAGTAGTTTAGGGACTTTTGGGAAAATATAGTAGAGACTTCTGTATCAGCTGAGTTCAGCTGTTACTTTAGAAGACTTGGACACTGTTCTTAGAAAATCCAATTTGATTGGATCATGTTCAAGACCTTAATCGTGGTGCTTTTCTTGATGGTAGCCTGATCTGGACACCAGCAGTGATGGAAATTGTCAAACTGAGCAAGATTGCTTTCTAGACAGTGCACATGGAGAGCTTTCCTAATTCATTTCAGGAGAACAGGCAAACCAAGAAGGCTACAGCAATAAATTTTGCTAAAGCAAAAGCTTGAATGGAGGGGGAAGTTTGGAATGGAGTGAGCGACTTGCTAAACCATTCTGCTACTCAGGAAGAAAAGGTGGGAACTTACTAAGGCTGTCCTAGGCAAGAGTGGGAAATACTACCTTTGTTAATGTGACTGTTGGGAGGTGGAAGCATCATTATGAGTAAAACCTTAAACTGTTAGATGGGTTACCCCGTCAGGAGGAAGTGCTTGAAATCTCTGGTGCAGTGAAGGCCCCATCACTGTACCCAAAGTCACTGTGGGGGTCAAAGTCAAAGGCCTTTGTAGTGGTAAAGCTGCAGGTATAGATGAGATATGGCTAGTGATGTTGTAGTGGTAAAGCTACAGGGCTAGATGAGATATGATTAGTGATGTTGTAGTGGTAAAGCTACAGGGGTAGATGAGATATGATTAGTGATGTTGTAGTGGTAAAGCTGCAGGGATAGATGAGATATGGCTAGTGATGTAGTGGTAAAGCTGTAGGGGTAGATGAGATATGGTAAAGTGATGTTGAAGGCAGTGACCAGAAGTGTGGTAGTGTGGCTAGCATACTCCTTCAGTACAGTACCAAAGACAGATGGAAAGTACATTTAGACTTCCAAATTGGTTTGTCAGCCCTTTTTTAAGAACGGAGACTAAAATGTATATTCCATCTATAGAGTGATAATATTCCTCATTTTTCATGGAAAATTCAATGCCAGACTGTTGGTGGAGGGACTTCAGCTGATATTTAAATCTTAGATTCAGGATGAACAATGCATATTTCACCCAGGCCATGAAATAGTAGATAACCTGTTTAGTCTTGCTGATTTGTGTCAGTGGTTATGGGAGTTTTGCTGTCTGTGTACAGTTATTTTCTGGTTAGAGAAGGCTTATGACGACATGACTATATATGTGCTTGGGATGTCCGCTGGGAGTATGGAGGACTTGCATTCTGATCTTTTTGTAAATATAGTGAGTGCTGTAGCCACTTACTTGGAATTAAGTCAGTTTTTTGGAAGTCAGGCTTTGCTAAGGATTTGTTTTACCTCTAGTAGACAGTCACGGTTGTAAATGTGTCTATTTTGTGTACCTATTTGTGGCATCTCCACTGTTTAGAAATGATACTGTTCTTTTGGTCACATTTAAGTAAGACTTCTAACATGCCTTTGAGTGATTCATTTTTGAGTGTTAAGCAGATAGAACAATAATCAGCACCTTCACATCTGAGGCCATGTTACCATTCTGGAAAGTACAAAAAAAAAATGTTCTGTGCTATAACCAAAGTCCCACCAGACACGAAAAGCGAAATCCAAAGAAAAGAATGGCAGGACACTGCTATTATAATTTCTTCCTTTATTAAAATCACACAAATTTCCAACAAGTAAGCGCTTTCGGGTTAACAACCCTTCTTCAAACAAAATAAAATCACACAACTCATTAATTTAAATTCTCAACCAGCCAATAAGCTATCAGTCAAACCCGCCTTTTCTGTAAGGCTGGTTTCATAGGTACCATATCATTTAATCCAGGACTCCTGTGAGCCATCAATTCTAGAATCCAACGTGATTCTAAGGATTCTGTAAGGAGCTTTAAATCTCCCCCTCTGTTGTTTAACCTCACATTTGACACAGCTTTGAAAAAAAAGGTATGTGTGGGATTTAGCTCAATGTGCCTATAGAGTGCATTATGTATATCCTTGTTCCTGATAGATGACAAATGCTGAAGTACCCTAACCTTAAACATATTGTTGGTCTTTCCCACATAAAACCCGGAACACTGTGAGCACCCTGCTAAATAGACCAAATCGGCAGTCCTACATGTAGCCCTGGCCTTAAAATTAAAAACCTGGCCATTTACAGGATGTGTAAAGGTGGTAACCTTATTAATATGGGGACATGCTTTACAAGTACCACATGGAATACTCCCAATAGTTTCCTTGAAAGGTTTCAATGTGGTTAGACACTTTTTACCACATAACAAATCCTTCAGATTTTTGTTGCGCCTATACCCAAAACTGGGTCTTGCTCCTAACATGTCCCTTAACCTACTATCACTCCTTAAAATATTCCAGTTTTTGTTGACTATGTCCCTTATGTCCCCTATATTACTGCTGTATGTGAAATATAACCTAGGATTTTCAGATCTAAATATGGGATTGGAGTGCACATTCCCTTCTCCTTCCATACATCTTAGCCAAGGTTTAAATTTATTGGCCCTTTTCATATTATTGCTATCAACTATCCGATTGACTAAATGTTCATTATATCCCCTGTCCTGAAAACAGCTCTTCAAACCATCCACTTCCTTATCATATTTGGCATCCTCCAGGCACAGCCTTGATGTCCTACCAATCTGACCCTGAATGATGTTAGGGAATATGAATCGGGGGTGCATGCTATCAAAGCATAACAAACTGTTCTTCCAACATTCCTTCCTGTGCAAACTGGAGGAAAAACCTTCCTTAGTCCGTGTAATACTAACATCAAGGAAGTCTATCTGCGTATCAGAGTAGTTAAGAGTGAACCTAAGAAAGGAAGTAGTGGAGTGTAAATACTCCACAAACCTCTCTAATGATGAAGAGCTTCCTCGCCAAAAAATAAACACATCATCCACAAATCGGGTGTAGGCTCCCACATACTGCATCCATTCCTGATTGTTAAAAATGGTATCCCTTTCCCAATATGAAAGGACCAGGTTGGCATACGTGTTAGTGCAGGGGGTGCCCATGGCAACCCCCTGAGCTTACCTATAAATCTGTTTAGCTCCAATGAACACATTATTTTCTTAAACTAGGGACAGAAGCATCCTAACCAGAGCTATTATCGCTTCGTCCTCACCCAGATCATTCAAAACTTCACCTACGGCATGAATGCCATAGTCATTACTAATCACAGTAAATAAACTATGAACGTCCAATGTAGCCAACAACAAATTATCAGGTGGCTCTTTACGATTGAGCTCCCCTACAACTTTCAAAAAGCCACCTGTATCTTTTAATATATTGGGCATTCTATCAACATATGGCCTGAGTGTGTATTCGAGCCAGATAGAAATGAAACAATCGATTTAAGAGTGATTTGTGAATTTTAGTTAGGGCTTTGAAAATCGGAGTAACAGCTTTCTCAATCATTAAAAATTGAAACAAATCATCACTTATCTTCATTTCAAAACATAGCTGCTTTAAACTGCTATGCACTCTATCCACCATTAATCTTACACCAAGGGGATTGATCGGAATATATGTATGATTATCCAGTAACAATTCTTGTATCTTGAGATCATAGAATGCTGTATCTAACACCACCACCGCACCTCCCTTGTCGGCTGTTTTTATGACTAGGTCCTGATTATTACTCAAATCCAATAATGCTTTCTGCTGTGCATGTGTTAAGTTGTGATACCTGTGAAATTCACCTGCCTTAAAATATTCCTGCAGATCTTGCTCACAACTACTAATAAATAGATTCATAGCTGGAGAAAAAGGTGGTACATAGCAGCTGGGTTGTTTCAAAGTTGCTCTACTTGAATTATTAATCCCAAATGCACACTTCAGAGCTAAATTCCTACAAAACAACATTAAGTCTAAAACAATTTCATTAAAAATGCTAGCCCTACCGGGCACAAAAGTCAGACCTTTGTTGAGCACAAGTTCTTCATTTGTTAAAACATGTGAAGATAGATTGTATACAATATCAGGAGTATTAGTAAAAGTCAGTCCAAAATTTTTCTCCTCTTGCTCGGACCTTTTGACCGGTGCTGGTAGCATCTCCAAAAAACGTTGTTGCCCCTGTGTGCTTTTGGGGCGCGCTCCCATATCTGGCCCTCCTGTGGCCTTTACATCGGATTGAACAGATTTTTCAAAGCTGTGGCAAATGTGAGGTTAAACAACAGAGGGGGAGATTTAAAGCTCCTTACAGAATCCTTAGAATCATGTTGGATTCTAGAATTGATGGCTCACAGGAGTCCTGGATTAAATGATATGGTACCTGTGAAACCAGCCTTACAGAAAAGGCGGGTCATTTACTGATAGCTGATTGGCTGGTTGAGAATTTAAATTAATGAGTTGTGTGATTTTATTTTGTCTGAAGAAGGGTTGTTAACCCGAAAGCGCTTACTTGTTGGAAATTTGTGTGATTTTAATAAAGGAAGAAATTATAATAGCAGTGTCCTGCTATTCTTTTCTTTGGATTTGGCATTCTGGAAAGTAGATTGCTGTCTTTAGGTGTTATAGTGGTGCTACAGCTACCTTTAGTGGAGGAGTTTATGTAGCTCATAGTTTTACTATGGCTTATGGCAAGTGGACACTGTGTGACTGACAAGTAGACTGGGCAGTGACTAGGATTTGTAGGAGCTAAACTAGTTGGTGGTGATAAAGCAGGAGTGAAGTTCTTAGACTAAGCTGTCATTTTGCTTGTCAGTCTGTGTCAGTATCTTCATCAGTATTAGTATCCCCCTCAAAAAAAAAGATAGCAGGTGTAAACAGCAGAAATAAGGTTTCTCACAAAGGTCTCTGCATTTAATCTCTATGACAAGGTGAGGAGCTAAGGGATGGAGGAGAGCCCCACAGTAGAGACATTGCTTCTTTAGTTTCAGAAAAGCCAGTGAATGCAGGTCAGACATCTTACAATTATTTTTCTAGGTGCAGCCCATTAGAGTTGCTCTGGTTACAATGGGAAGAGGCCCTGGATTGGGCTAAAACACATACTAGGGATTATATCCCTCAGCTGGCCAGTGAATGCCTAGAGATCCCCTATGATGTGTTGGAACCTGTGGTGGGTAAAAAAGGAAGTTTGGTCTTCTCTGCTTAGATTAACCCTAACCAGGAAGTGTTGTAGGAAAATGAAGTTCAAGCAGTACCCAAATAAAGTGGTCTGTGTTTGGAGATGTGGGGTGAGCAGGAAGCTTTGGTATGGTTAGTTAACATGTTCTGAGCTATCCTGTATACAAATACAGGTGGTAGAACTCAAACTCAGGTTGCAAGATGTAGTTCATTTAACAGCTTTAACCTACTATGCTACACTAACACAGCACATATTGCTTACTCTCTTCATCCTTGCAGCAGTTGGGGGGAACAGTATAATCTATAGATGTTCAGCTGGAATGTTTCAGAAATTGCACCAGTGATTACTGTATATTATGCTTTTTGGTAAGTTCTTACTGGTTAGTTTACAGTTTTGGGACGTGGTTTCTTTTTACCACACTGTGCGAGGGGATGTTAGGCAGCACTTGGCTAGGTTCAGGAGTAACTGCCTGCTTAACTTTCTAGGTCACAGACTTGAGAATATATTACTTCCTATAGCAGTTACTCCAAAAGGATAAAAGTCCAAAAATTATAGATCCAAAGGCATTCTTTCCCCAAAAGTATACCTTGTTCAAAATAAAAGTTTGAATGTAAAAATGTAAGACAACATAGTCAGTTTGTTATCATTCTGCTCCAGCTCCAGCTCCTATTATGTTAGGTGGAAATGCAGAAGCTGTAACACTATATTTTGTACCTGTCCTTTGGTAAATTCACTAAGTCGTTAGTGTAAACTGTGGCTTTTTTAGTGAGGGTTTATGCAATTCTTACCATACTTATTAGTCATTATTTCCTGTTGTAAATGAGCTGGACTGTGCTGCATACTTTTTACATGCTTCAAACGGCAACGCCCTATAAATGAGTGACTCAAAGGTGTGGCATGAGACAACAGCGGTGCTTTCCTGGGACACACCTAAGTCAGAAAGAATTCGAGTTATATGCAGACTGCATTCTGTGCAGCAGAATTCACCTTTGTAGTTGTGTCTAGGAAAGTCTGAATTTACTATGATGCTCAGATTTTTGAAAAACAAATCATAAGATTTTTAAAGCAAGAAGTGAAAGCCAGCTGCAGGAATATTCCCAACTGATGCATTTGGAAACAGCTGCTTCAATTATTGCATGTTGCCTTACTCTGCCATATTTCAGTCTGGCTGCCTTGGAAATTTACAGAGCCTCGTTATTTCCTTTTCAAAACCAGCAGTCTAGCTGTCCACACAGACAATGGCATGAAATCCTGTAACACATTGCCCCAGTAAGTACACAACTGATTTGCAACATTTATTGTGATTGAGTAAAAGTTATTACTTCCAATTTAAGTATTTTATCAGTAGGGCTAACACATTGCTAAAACAGATTGCCTTAGCTAAAAGTTTTTCCAAGATGTTTGGAAAGCGCTTGATGCACTGACTGACAGATTGCTACTTAAATTCACTTAATTAATTTACACTGCTGAAATTGCATCAGCATACATCTTGTTTTTCATATTGTGCATAACAGCTACCCCTTCTTCCAAAAGGATGCTTCTTAAAATTTCTTGCACTGTTCAGGAGGAGTGACTCTTTCCTGGTCACTAGACCGGACTAATGTCAACAGGAAGGAGTAAACAGTTATCACAGTTACCCAGATAAGGAACATTTTGAAGTTTTGAGTGACAGAGGTATTGCATTATAGGTAATCTGGCTGAACTATGTGTGGCTGATACACTGTACTTTCAACATTTTTTGTAGGAGACCTTGCTTCCTGTTTTCTGCTAAACATAAAGGCACATCCTCTGACAAATAGGGCTTAAGTTCTGAATTTCATCTTAAGCGTTTTACAGAATAAGCTGATGTCCATATTTGTTTTAATTGTCCAAAATGATACGCCATCATTTCCTGGGTGGGGAAAGTAAGTTAGGTTAAGGTAAGCATACCTGAAAATAACAGACACACATTTTTTTACTCCATCATCAGTAAGCCTCTCTGAAAACTGAGGTCCTCGCAGCCTACTCTAGTAGTAGTTCATATGTATGACAAACATACATAAAGGTTTCTTTTAAGACTATACATGCAGTAACTACATTGTGATACCTGCTAATGTTGCTACAGTAGCTTAATACTGGTGGATGTTGATGCTGGCTGCTGTGACATTGAGGGATGGGGCCTGACTATGACCAGATAGTCTACATGTGGTTAGCAGCACAGTTGCTGAAGGACCCAGCAGGGAGGAAGACAAATGATAGGCATTGCATGCTCACCTCTTCCTGGAGGAAAGATGGAGACCAGAGATGTGATGTGAAGTGCATACTTATAGAGAGTAGGGGGGATGGACTTTTTGAGGGATTACATCACCTGCGGAAGTCATTGATCAGGGTAAGAATGGTAAGACTTAAGGAAGAAAGAAATAATGGATAACTGGATGACAACCACATCATGGCCTAGCACTCACTTCATAATGGCAAGTAAATGAGCATAGCCAGTCTGGTGGCTTGGATGTTTTGTAAGTTTAGGAAGCAAAATGTAAATGAAAAAAGAAAACCATTCCTATATCAAAAGATACCATCAAAAATTTGGGTAAAGATTTTACCAGGCTTATCTTCCATTTCTCTTGCAGCTGTTCCTTGCCATAATGATTCTTTCTTTGAAGTCCTTATAAATCTCTGAACTTTTTAAATCATTGTATCTTAACTCATACTTGTTGCACACATGAATTGTATCTGGTTCGCAAAAGCACGCACTCAGTATAAACCATAACATCCCATACAGCACTTTTTAAAAATATTCTACTGACAATCTTAATCATTTTCATCATTCTTCATACATCAGTATATACATACATCTCAACTGCTCAGTGCAAGAAATCTGGGTAAAGCCAGAAAGAATGGGGGGGACAAAGGCCCAATAATAGGGGCAAAATTTAAATATTGCACCTATAAACTTAGAAAGTTACTAAAATAACAGGTTTTGCATAATTATTTATTTTCTGAAGGACATTGAGTCTGAAACTCAGATGTCTTTCATTATTTAGTGTTATTTAGTGACTTCAGTCTTCAATGATTTGTCAGAAAAACACAAATGTTATGAGGAATAGACCAAAAATATGAGGCAAAAATCTGGACGTTCTGCAAAAATCTGTAGAGTTGAGAGGCATGACATTATACCATCTAACATGCTGTCATTCTTTACAAAATTATGTGCCATAACAGATAATGGCATCCTATAAATAAGCTAGAAGTGCTTGCATGTGTTTTGTATTAATACATTTATTTATTCATTTTATATACTCTCTTTGTTTGGAGGGTGGCATAGCCTATCCCAGCAAACACTGGGCATAAAGCAGAGAACCTGTTCTGGAAAACACACACACACTCTCTCTCTCTCTCTCTCTCATTCACATGCATCTATTTGCAATTTAGAGGACTACCAGATGGTGGTGCTGCGGTAGCGTTGTCGCCTCACAGTAAGATGTTTGCCTGTTTGATTCTCAGCTAGAGCATCTTCTGTGTGGAGACATGTGTGAATGGGCGTACTTTCGTTGAAGGTTGTGCGTCAGGGCCGGCAACTCGGCACGTAAAAATCTACTGCCAATCATTAGCGGACCGGAGTTCCGCTGTGGCGACCCCTAACCGGGAAAAGCCAAAAGACACAACAACAACCAGTTCACCTTTTAACAGATCTTTGGATATGGGTTGAAACGTCAGACCCTACTGGAACCTGCCCTGGACACAGGTTGGACATGCAGACTTCACAATGAATGCACTTCAGTCAGGTATCAAACTGGAAAACAGCATCAGCAGGTTATAAATTCTGTCTTCCTACCAGAATTAATTCATTTTTCAGAATCAACAGTATAGTGCATCATGAATGAGAGGGACCACAATTCTGAGGTGACATCCTTTGGTTCCTATCTCCCTGAGCTGATGATAGTTTAAGTAAATAAATCTCATGATGGTGGTTAGGTTGCCGGATCGAACCTTGGTGCCTTACAGAGTATTGGATGATGGATCTGAGACCTCTGACTCCTCCTCTACTCACAATTCTTTTCTTTTAGCTAATTTACCTGAGATCTCATTTGTCATCTGTTCAACCAGACATGTCCTGTGAGAGCTCTGAGCATTCATGATAAGTGAAAGCAATATTTTGTTTAAAATCTTGTACTCCTCCCTTTACCTGTAGGATTGTTAATTACAATTAGGTCTAGCTTAGCTTTTAGAGTTAGTATAAATAGTTATATTTATATGTAGATACAATAAATAGGTAGTTTAAAAATTTCTAGCTCATATAGTGTGTTATCTTATAGAAACGTTTACTAGTGTGATATATACGTTTCATTTTACTGTAAGTACTATTTTTTTTCACCAGCATAACCTCTTTTTTCTTAAAATATTTTAAGTAGTGCATATAGTATTTCTAATGATATAAACACTAGTTGGTTAGTTTTTTCTTGTGAGTGCTGTTGTGATGTCTGACAAGCCTACTCGATTCAAGAAGTGTACAGCTTGTAGAAACAAAATCCTTCCCAAGACCCCCAATTCCCTTGTGTCTACTGTTTAGGTCCCTCTCATCAGGATAGCTGCAGTTTCTGTGCTACCTTTGGAATCAGAGCCCTCGAAGGCAGAAGAGAAAAGCTGATCCTGAAGGGTTTACTTCTTCCTCAGACAAGGTCTACCAAGTCCTCTGAATATAGATAATCATCCACATCTCCCTCTAGTGAGAAGAAGAAGAAGAAGAAGGAGAAAGAGAAAGAACAGTCCCGGGAAAAACACAGAGAAAAAAAAAACAGATGAAGAGACAGTAAGAGAAAAAGGCAGAAAAGTCTAGAAAAAAGTCCCTGGATCTATCTGTTCTCCTGGGTCCAGCACCTAAGTCATCAAGGCAGTCAGATTGATCTGCAACATGGACCCAGACTCCCTCTCCAAACTCTACCTTTTCCCTGGGGCTGATTAGCTTCGGGCTACATTCACCCATACTCCAGCAGAAGCTGCCATCAAGACCAACATCTGTAGCTTTTCATAGAGGTCTGGCTGATTCACCAGAAGCTTTACCAAGATGGATGTTATCTGGATGATGAGAAAATTCTTGGACACAAATTCATCATGGGATCCTTCCAGTGCTGTCCCCCAGAAGAGGGCTGGGAACAGGCCTTTGACCCCGTACCATTTCATTCTGACACTGACTCCTTTCTAGGAGCCAATGCTCATGGGTCTCCTCTAGCCCTGGGACTTAGGCTTCAAGTTCTTCCCTTACTCTCTTGACACCAATGCTTTCAGGTTAAAGCTTTGACAATGTAGTTGACTCTAGACAGCCTGGCTCTGAGGTCCTCCTTGAAACTGCCCTCTGTTGGAGATGAGAAACCTACTTAGTTGTCTGACAGAGGTATTTTCTCCTCAGCTCTATTAGCTGAGTTAGTTTTCAAGGCTGCAGAAAGGGCCTTGGATGGGACAAAAGGATACAGGCATGTGCACTGGTTTCAGATCTATCCTGACTCCCAGTGTATCCTTTGCCTTATTCCTCTCATTCAGTTTGACAGGGACAGACAGACTCAGTTAGCTTCAAGGCAGCTCAGAGTTCTAGTTCTCCATCTGATTCTGATGTGTCTCCATCAGAGCTCCTGAGACATGTTCCGTGAAAGATGATGTGCAAACAAAAGCACATAGACTCTTCTGAGTCAATCACTGAAAGCACAGATTTAGATGATGGAGAAGGAGTCTCAAGATCTCCCCATGAGACTATCACCTTTTGAGGACATACTAGAATTAATGAACCAGAGAGGGGAATGGTTCACTGAAGCAACTTCTTCTGATGATTCCGTGTTCCTTTAAGCTTTTGTGTCTGGCTTATCGATGTCTTGGGTGGTCCCACCTCCTGATGTATTAATAGACCTTGTTGCTTAGAAGGCTTGGAAGGAAACTGATGTGGCAGAGCCCATCCCTAAAGGAATGGACAGAATCTTGATTTTCCTAAAGGATAGGAAACATTGGTCCAAAGGCCCTCCCTTAGATGCCATTTTGGTAGCAGCAGCCCCAAGGAAGACACTAAATAAGGAAAGTTCCTCTGTCCATCCTCCTAACAGGGTATCAAGGGTGTTGGACAGACTTGGAAAACAGACTTATGCATCAGCGGGCTTTGTACTTTGAGCGCTGAAATACCTAGCACATTTGACACGTTCCCAAAGAGATTTGCTCAAGGAGCTTTCCAAGCCTCTTTTGGGTAGCTTACCTTTGTCATCAAAAAAATGGTGGGTGCCAGGTCCCTTGGATAGTTTCCCTTTTGAAATGCCCCCCCCCCCGCACCCTAGAAGGGAAGGGTCCGTGGTGACTCTGGCCCTGGGAACAGGTGGGCACAAAGGTCTGCCCTCTACTATTGTTGGAGAAGTAATACATCAACTTAAATGGTTCTTGCATACTTGAGTAAATCGGATTCTGGTGTGAAGGGAATTAAATCTCTGTGACCAGATGGCATATCAAGAGCAGCTGTCACAAAATATTACCATGTGTCATTACGCCTGGATGCAGCTATGCAATTTCACAGAAACCTTCAAGGCATTCTTTATCAATGTCCCCTGTGACAGTTCTACCCTGTTTGGATCTAAGGTAAATGAAGCACTTACCACAAGTGAGCAAAATGGTAAGATCCTGTCTGCCATGAGAATCTGTTTTTCTAATCCTCAAATATCCTTTTCTAGGAAACAAAGGGCAGGTAGGAAAATGTGGTTCAAAAAATCGCAAGGATTTTACCATGATACTCCTAAGAATAGACCTCTCTGTGGTACAGGCAGAGGTAATTCAAACACACACTGTCTGATAGGTAGAAGTGGGCCACAGAGCCAATATTTCATTAGCCTCTTCACTGAGTATCCTTACTGTGAAGATAGGTGAAGGCTGCCAGCCTAGCCAGATAGAATTTTGTAGATAATTCTGTCATTTGTAAATATTAATATAAGCCACAGGCTTGTTCTCTTAAATGTAAAAACATGCTGTTAAATGTGGTACTGCAAAAATGTAACAACAGTGCACTCTGCTGTAGGAAGGCTGATAAGTCAAGCATTGTGTAATTGTTTGATGTCAAAACTCGGAGCCAAGATGTCTAAATGAAGGAATTCTTCCTATTGTTTTTAGGCCAGAGTTAATGGCTAGAATTTACATGTTTAATTTCTTTTATTGCACTGGCTTCCTGACCAGCTGCAAGATCAAAAGAGCTATTACCGTCTGAGTTTCTGTTAGCCTGGGAAAACAGAAAATTGTTTAGAATGATGTAATGTGAAGCAACATCGTGTTATCAATTTAAAGAGAGAATCAGAGCATTTTGCATTTTGTCTTCACAACATCCAATATCACCAGCACTGCTTTGCTCTATATCTAAGTTTATTTTAGAACTGTGCTTTCTCTTAGATATAAGTAGGAAATAGGAAGATTAGATTAGTTTTTTTTCTGTATTGATGTCAGAACTTTTCTACTGCATTATTTTAAGTATTTCTCTGTGATCTCTGAACTCTTGACCAGCACTGTGTAGTAAGAAGTACAGTCTTGTGTTTTTATTATTTATTATTAAATATTTTTAAACCTTTAGACTGTGGCTGTTTTGTGTAGACATAATTTAAGCTCTAGAGTCCATTGCATGTGTATAATGATACTGTCTAAGTCACTCCAAATAAGCCTTGACTGTTCAGTTGCACTTACCATTTGGATAATAATATTGCACAGTAATAATTGGACACCCTTTTTAAGGGCCTTTTTAGTACTTGATATTAGTGGGTGGTGGCAACTGGCACTGCCTTTTAGATGGGGCAGAAGGGGGGTACAGCCGGAGAATCTCTGCCAGCCTTCCTCAGGAGTGTCTGTGTGTTTGTATATAACTCATATCTCAAAGTGTGTGTGTGTGTGTGTGTGTGTGTGTGTGTGTGTGTGTGTGTGTGTGTGTGTGTGTGTGTGTGTCAGCTACTTGGGCAGGGACACAAAGCACTGGTTGGACATAGAGGGGGCTGGAGGTTTTAGCTTGCCCACTAGCCTGAGATCTGGACTAGCTGTGCTAGTTGGGAGTCTTATTTGGGGATCTGGAGAGAAAGGGAGAAACCAGCCCCAGACTGACTGTGATCTCTGTGTGCTCTTAAGGGAAATTGTACTTTACTGTGTGCGTATTTGTTATCCTCCCCTATGTGGACACCCCTCACTGGTGTTAGTGGTGAAGATTTAGGCTACTTGATTGCTGAGCAAGTGCATGGGCATCACATATTAATGGTTTGGCAGTGGTGGGATATCCACACCACATATTAATTGGTTGGCAAATAATAATTGGCTTGTAGTGATGTGGGCAATGTGATTTCTTGTAGCTTGTGTACAGTGATCACTGAAGGTGTTTTTGTACTCTAAATCAGCCATGCATTGAATGACTTCAGATCACAATTGTTTTATTTCTTTTCTTATCTTAGTCAGGGAGAGCAGGCAAGCATGTCAGCAGAGGAGTATAGAAAGCTGACAAGGAGCCAGTTGGCTGAGATGTGCCAGGCTAAAGGACTGGTGCAGGGAAACCTGACTAAGGCAGACATGATTGCAGCTTTGGTCACAGCTGCAGCAGAAAACAGCAACCAGGAGAATGATCAGACTGGCCTGGAGATGTACAACACTCAGGGAATGGACAGCTAAACTTTTGTGCAAAGGGCTTAAAAATCCATCTGGAGCTAGAGACTTGAGTTAGAGGCCAGGCGTTTGGAAATGGAAGCTGTGGAAAAGGAGCGATAGAGGCAGCATGAAAAGGAGATGCTGACTCTTCCCTAGAGTCATTGAAGTAATGGGGAAGGGAGTAACTGCACCCCAGAAGCACAAAAGGTCAGTAAATTTCTTCTGCAGTTTACAGAGGTGGATAATTTTTAATAGTTTCAGTCATATGTTTGAGAGGGTATGTAAACAGTATGATTTTGAACAAAGGCTCTGGGCACGGTTCCTGACCCCCTTACTCCATAAGCTATAACTATGTTGTCTAAACTTGCTGAGTGTGAATATTTTGATTATACTGCTAAGAACTTTTTGTTAGAATTTTCAAGCTAACACCTGAAACTTATAGGAAAAAGTTTCATGAGCATAGATGCAAGGCGGATGAAAGGGTGTGTGTGAATATGTTGCTGAACTGAGCACTTATTTTCATAGGTGGGTGAGTGGATGTCAGGTTACCACTTTTGAAGGGCTGGCTGACCTATTGGTTAGGGAACAAGCTCTTACCACTTTGCCTGAGGACATGAGGATCTGGTTAGCTGATAGACAATGTGCTACTTCAGATGAGTTGGGGAAGAAGGGAGAGCTATACCTAGCAGGCAGGGCATCAGTGCACAAGAAAGGGACCTCCAGTACTGCTCATGGGTCTAAAGGAACCCATGGTGGGTAGCCCAGACTGCCCTAACAGAATCTTCCAGTAGCAGTGGAAGCCACTAGTCCCAGTACATGTCCAGGACCTAGGGTTGAATGTTTTAATGCAACCAGTGGGGCCATGTGGGATACAGATGTCCATGGAGGCAAGGTGGGGAACAAAAGGTGAGAGAGACAGTAAGTGGGAAAGACAAAATGCCAATAGTAGGCTGTCTTGAGACAACAGGGGTACTGAACTGCCATCCTGCAGGTGTCCTGATAGGGAAGGATTTGGACGAGGTAGTACCATGTGCTAATGCAGTTACACGAAGTCAGGCTTCGAGACAAGCATGTGGGTCTGGTAGCCTGGGGGAGACCCAGACAGACTGCATACTTGCAGCCAGGACTGGTGAGGTGGTTACTTCAGGGAGGAAGCTACGCTGTAGTACTGAGACTGAGGGAGAGCCACAGCTGCTTGTGGGTACTGATGTTCCCTTGGACAGAGTGACTGCAAAGGTAGAGGTGAGTAGTAGTACCCAGGCTAAAAGTGAGGCTCCACTGTCAGAGGATGCCAGACTTCCTGTGGGAGGGGAGCTGGGAAGGGTTACAAAGAGAGAGCTGAGACAGGCTCAGCTCTCAGACCCTGCATTGCAAGGCCTGAGACAGGTAGCTAGTGAGGCACCTGATTTTCAAGGGAAGAGGGAAGATGTATACTGGGACAAATGGTTACTGTATAGAGAGTGGACACCTGAGGGAGGGCTAGAAGGTGAGAAGGTACAGCAGTTGGTCATGCCTAGAGCCTACCATCTGGCACCTCTAGCCATAGCCCATGATATTCCCTTTGCAGGTCATATGGGCATAAAACATACAAAGAAAAGTATTATGCAGAACTTCTATTGGCCTGGAATTTCCAGAGATATAACAGGGTACTGCAGGACCTGTGAGCAGTGCCAAAAGGTAGACAAGGCAGGAGACAAGGTGAGAGCTCCTTTGATGCATTTTCCTGTGATTGAGGAGACATTTTAGAGGGTAGCTATGGATATTGTAGGGCCTCTGAGTACCACAAGTTCCACAGGGAAAAATTGTATCCTAGTGGTAGTAGATTATGCTACAAGATACCCTGAAGCAGTGGCTTTGTCCTCTATTGAGGCAGAAAAGGTGGAAAATGCGTTGTTAGAGATTTTCAGCAGGGTAGGTTTCCCAAAGGAAATACTGACTGACAGAGGTGCCAATTTCATGTCAGACCTGCTGGCCTGTCTGTGGAAGTACTGTGGGGTGAAGCACATGAAGACCACCCCCTATCATCCCCAGACTAATGGTCTTGTTGAGAGGTTAAACTCTACACTCAAGTCCATGCAAAGGCATTTGCAGACCAGTTTAAGAGAGTGGGACAAATTTTGCCCCATCTGTTGTTTGCTTATAGAGAGGTTCCCCAGGAATCCACATTTTTTTCACCCTTTGAGTTGTTGCATGGGAATAGGGTGAGGGGATCTCTAGATTTAATTTGAGATGAGTGGGAAGGTGAGTGTGAATCTCACAATGAGTCTGTTGTGGCATATGTCCTAAAGCTCGGGACAAGACTCAGGGAACTGATGGGCTTGGCCCAGGAGAACCTGGCAGAAGTCCAACAACAGAAAAAGGTATGGTATGACAGGAATGCTCGAGCTAGAGAGTATGTTGTAGGGTAGCAGGTAATGGTTCTCATTCCTGTCAGACACAACAAGTTGCAAGCAGCTTGGGGGGGATCCTACAAGGTGGTAAGGAAGATAAGTGATGTTAACTACATGGTAGAACTACTAGGCAGGAGCACAAATTGTACCATGTTTACATGAAGAAACCTTACCATGATAGGGAGGCCCTTGTGCTGAGTATTTGCAGTGGGTTGCAGTAGGAGTCTGAGGGAGATCTGGTGACTGATCTCCTTAGTGAGGCTCGGACTGACACCTCAGTGGAAGGGGTAGCAATGTCCCAGCAGCTATCTCCTACCTAAGTTCAAGAAATCCTTGCAGTGTTACAAGAGTTTGGGGACATGTTCACTGGGAAACCAGGGTGCACCCATCTGGTACAGCACCAGGTGGATACAGGACCCCAAATGCCTATTAGGCAGGCCCCTTATAGGGTGCCTGAGAGAGTCAAACAGTCCCTCGGCCTCCCCAGTGGTGCTGGTGCCAAAGAAGGATGGCAGCACCAGGTTCTGTGTGGACTACAGGAAATTAAATAGTCACACAGAGTCAGATGCTCTTACCAAGGGTTACTGGCTTCTGCCCTTGACTCCCAGTGCTAGGGAGAGGTCAGACTTTGTGACTCCTTTTGGCTTGTATGAGTTCACAAAGATGCCCTTTGGGATGAAAAATGCCCCAGCAACTTTCCAGAGGTTGGTAGATCATATCCTAGCAGGAGCAGGAGGGTTTGCCCTTGCTTACCTAGATGATATTGCCATTTACAGCCATTCCTGGCAAGAGCACCTTTAACATGTCAGGGAGGTGCTGGGCAGACTACAGAGGGCAGGGTTGACCATTAAGCTGAGGAAATGTCAGGTGGTTATGGCAGAGGTCTCCTACCTGAGACATAGAGTGGGGAATGGTAAGATCAGGCCAAAACCTGCCAAAGTAGAAGCCATTCAGGCATGGCCTGCACCTGTTACCAAAAAGCAGGTGAGGGCATTCTTAGGGACAGCAGGTTACTACAGAAAGTTTGTCCCCAGTTATAGTACCATAGGTGGTCCCCTCAGAGACCTGACAAGGAAAAACAGGCCGGATAAGGTCGTGTGGATCCCATTATGTGAGCAGGCATTCCAGAAGCTTAAAGAAGCTTTGGGAGGACCCCCTGTGTTAGCCAGTCCAGATTACAGCAAATAATTTGTTGTGCAGATGGGTGCTTCAAACCATGGGGTGGGGGCTGTACTTAGCCAGATTTCTTCAAAGGGAGAAGAGCACCCAGTGGTTTATCTCAGTTGTAGGCTCCAGCCCATGGAGGAATGCTATGCAGCTGTAGAAAAGGAATGTCTAACCATAGTGTGGGCACTGCAGAAACTTCAGCCTTATCTGTATGGAAGAAAATTCACTGGAAATTACCACCCCATAAGCTTGACGAGCCTTGTCTGCAAAGCTATGGAGAGGATCATAATGGAACTCAATAATAAAGACATTGGGGACCCACCACAGGGACTGCTGGATCCTTCTTGTTTGCTCAAGGGGCAGATCCTGCCTCTGAACTTGGCTGGACTTTTACAGTCACACTCAGGCACTGATTGGCAGGGCAGTTAGCACAGCACACCTTGACCTAGCAAAAGCTGCTCGAAACACGCCTACACACCCAAATAGAATCATAGAAGAACAGAGATGTAACCATTACCCACAAAAGATCATGTCACACTGGCTCAAGCAAAGAACACACAGGGGTTAGGTTTTAAATTTGCTGTGTCAGACTTCACTCTAAGGTCACGACTGGTGGTGTCACGAGCAGTCCTGGGGCCTGGGCCCTCCCCGGCTTTTCTGACCTGATTTCAGGCAAAAGTGGCAAATTTGTGGGATTGTGGCTGACAAAATTTGCAACTGGGCACCACCTATAATTGACACTCCAGACACACCATCATCCACAGAGGAGGTCTCAGAGAAATGGTCTCCCCTAATTGCCAGAGCCAGTGCCATGCCAGTCCTAAAAATGTAAAAATGTATAGTCATACCTTGGAAAAAAATAATCCCTAATTATTATTACATAGGTGGTAATCCATAAACTTATGAAAGGTATCGAGACCCTGGGACCCAAGTTGACAGTAACCTCTCTTTTTGACACTCACATTGCCGTGTGGCATAAGAAGGACTGATTGCCTGATCATGACATCATGAAGGGATTCACATCCAGACTGTTAGAGAGGTCATGTACCCCTGTACTCTTCACTTAGTCAGACCAATGATTGAGTACAACGCCTCAGCGGAATGTACCCACTCGACACCCCCAGCAGCAAATGGCCCCCCAAAAAAAGGCTCAAAATGGATAATCGTTCAAACAGGGAATCAGCGTATGCTGCCCAACTGAAATCGCTCATCTCAGATCTGGTGACAAGGTACCTGACAATCAAGGAGGTGATCTGGAAATCAATGGAAGCCAACCCGAAAACCAGGAATCCATGGATGCCCATCCTCAAAGCGAAAAATCCAGCCATACACGGATGAGCATGAGATGGACTGGAAGGTTAGAGTCATCTATAGAGAGGAGACAGATATGGAACAGGAATCAGTCCATGAGGCCTCCCCAGACTATGGAACAGAACAGAAATCTTGACGAGGCAGAGCTCTCACTGACTGGAACCATCTTCGTGTCTCTGAGTCACTGAGGGAGATTCTGGGACTGGGGGATGGGTCACTGCTGACCATCTGTGAGGGCCACAGACAGCCAACATTAGTAGATAAAAATCCCAGGCTTAGACAGCCACACACACCTACACCTGTATGAACCACTGTAGTTACAGATCACAATCCCCTAACATGGTTACACAGAGCCAGCCAGCAAAATGCAAGTTGCTAAGATGGAGCCTAGGATTGCAAGCAGATGATATGTCAGTGCAGCACCACAGTAGGAATAGCAATGCCAAGGCAGATGGGTTCTCAAGACAGGGAATGGGGTAAGGTATACTCAGATAGACCTAACCATCTCAAGCAATTTTTCTCAAGGGTCACTTGAAAAACTAGCTTGAGTTCTCCGGGGGGGGGGGGGGGGAGAGATGTGAAGATAGGTAAAGGCTGCCAGCCTAGCCAGAATTTTGTAGATAATTCTGTCATTTGTAAATATTAATATAAGCCACAGGCGTGTTCTCTTAAATGGAAGAAAATGCTGTTAAATGTGGAACTGCAAAAATGTAACAACAGTGCACTCTGCTGTAGGAAGGCTGATAAGTTCAGCATTGTGTAATTGTTTGATATCAAAACTCGGAGCCGAGATGTCTAAATGAAGGAATTCTTCCTATTGTTTTGAGGCCAGAGTTAATGGCTAGAATTTACATGTATAATTTCTTTTATTGTTCTGGCTTCATGACCAGCTGCAAGATCAAAATGGCTATTAACCTCTGAGTTTCTGTTAGTCTGGGAAAACAGATAATTGTTAAGAATGATGTAATGTGAAGCAGCACTGTGTTATCAATTTAAAGAGAGAGAATTAAAGAGCATTTTGCATTTTGTCTTCAGAACACCCATCAGCAGCACTGCTTTGCTCTATATGTAAGTTTAATTTAGAACTGTGTTTTCTCTTAGATATAGCTAGGAAATAGGAAGATTCGATTTGTTTTTTTCTGTATTGATGTCAGAACTTTTCTGCTGAATTATTTTAAGTATTTCTCTGTGATCTCTGAACTCTTGACTAGCACTGTGAAGTAAGAAGTATTGCCTTGTGTTTTTATTATTTATTATTAAATATTTTAAACCTTTCAACTGTGGCTGTTTTGTGTATAGATAGTTTAAGCTATATAGTGCTGTCTGGTTCGATTCTCAGCTAGACTGTCTTCTGCGTAGAGACATGCGTGAATGGGCGTACCTTCGTTGAAGGTTGTGCGTCAGGCCTGGCAAGCCGGTACGTAAAAATCAACTGCCAATCATTAGCGGACTGGAGTTCCACTGTGGCGACCCCTAACCGGGAAAAGCCAAAAGACACAAACAAAGTACATTGCATGTATATAGTGATACTGTCCAAGTCACTCCAAATAAGCCTTGACTGTTAAGTTGCACTTACTATTTGTATAGTAATATTGCACAGTAATAATTGGACACCCTTTGTTAAGGGCCTTTTTAGTAGTTTATATTAGTGGGTGGTGGCATCTGTTACTACCTTTTAGATGGGGCAGAAAGGGGGCATAGCTGGAGAATTTGTGCCAGACTTCCTCAGGAGTGTATGTGTGTTTGTATATAACTCATATCTCAAAGTGTGTGTGTGTCAGCTCACTGGGCAGAGACATGAAGCACTGGTAGGACAGAGAGGGTGCTGGAGGTTTTAGCTTGCCCACTAGGCTGAGATGTGGACCCTATAGCTGTGCCAGTGGGGAGTATTACTGGGGATCTGGAGAGAAAGGGAGAAACCAGCCCCAGACTGACTGTGATCTCTGTGTGCTTTTAAGGGAAATTGTACTTTACTGTGTGTGTATTTGTTATCCTCCCCTATGTGGACGCCCCTCACTGGTATTAGTGGTGAGGATCGAGGCACCTTGATTACTGGGCCAGTGCATGGGTGTCACACTTACCAACAACACTGAATTGTGGCCTGACTGCTGTACTCTGGAGGCAATTGGGGACACAACCTAACACCCTTTAGCCTGTTAAACCATAATGTCCAATTCAGGAGTGCTAAGGATAACCACCAGAGGCTACATGATACCCTTTTTGTCAGCTCCAAAGAAAAGACTGAAGATTCCTGATACACCACCCAATCAGTTGAAATCTGCAGCAACAGAGGTGTTAAAATTGCTAAGCAGAAGAGTCATCCAGCCAGTCCACCCAGACCAGTTAAGATCTGGGGTCTATTCCAGGTTCTTTTTAGTTCCAAAGAAGTCAGGAGACCTCAGACCAATTGTGGATCGTAGCCACCAAAATTAATATGTCAAACAGACAAAATTATGGATGGTCACCGTACAGTCCATACTACCTCTACTGAGAAAGAAAGAATGATGTGCTGTATCCATCTCTAGGATGCCTACTATCACATCAAGATATGAAAGCAATCCAGGAGATTTCTTTGTTTCTGGCTGGGAGTGAATCACTACCAATACAGAGATGTTCACCAAGATTATGGCAGTGGTAGCAGCTCATCTGTGGCTGAAAGGGATCCAAGTCTTTCCACACTTGGATGACTGGCTCCTAACAGCAACCTCCAAACATCTACTATTGTAGCACCAGATATTCCTTCTCAGTCTTACAGACCAGTAGGGGATAACAGTCAACCACATGAAGAGCAAACTGCCACCCATGCAGAACAAATAATCTATAGGATTCCAGATAGACACAGTTCAACAAATTGCAAAGCTCCCCATTGCAAGAGTTCAATCATCAAGACTCATAGCCTTTCAAGTGATTCGATATCCACACCCACAAGTAAGACTCTTTCTCAATCTGGTAGGTCTGAAAGTTTCTACTATTACATTTGTCCTGTTAGCAAGGTACCACATGAGAGTACATACATACATACAAATATTTCAAGCATGGGCATTAATGCCTTTCTAGCTTAACAATATACCAAAACACTTGTTCCCATAATAAGTATTCAGGCTGTTCTTAAAAATATCTAAACTATTACTTGCTTTAATGCAATTTGGTAGTCTGTTCCATGCATCAGCTACTCTGTCAGAGAACCAATTAGTACACTTCTCATTCCTATAGAATCTCCTACATAGGTTGTCTGATGATTCTTTAGTACTTTTTGTTAACCCCAAACATTCGCAGAGGCAGCTGTCACTAAATGCCCTATATACCCGAGTAAAATCTCCTCTTAGATATCTGTAAGAGACACTGTACAAGTTCAGATATTTTAGTCTTTCATAATAACTTAAATTTTCACATCCATGGATAGTCTTGGTATATTTTCATTGTACTCTTTCCAGTTTACTCATGCTTGTTTTCTTATAGGGTTTCCATATTGCTATTCCATACTCAAGTTTGGGTCTAATGTAACTAACAAACAATGACTTCATTATTTTTGATTTCCTAGACATTATAAATCTTTTTATACAACCTATAGTTCTATAACTATCATGAACCAATTGATTGATATGATTAGAAAAACTTGTAGCTGAATCTACCTATATACCCAGGTCCATAAATGAGTCTACAGTTTCAATCACTGTGTGTTGTATTAAATATTCACCTTTCAATTTATGCCTACCAAATCTAATATGGTTAGTTCTTCATGTATTTATCAACATATTATTCTCCTGTGACAAAATGGTCAATTTAGTCAAGTTATTTTGCAGACATGCCTTATCTGTAACACATGGACCTAATAAAGAAGGATATAGGGAATCTCCAAACTCTGGATCCCACACAGTTTGGTTTTGTGAAGGGTAGATCGTGCCTGCTCAACTTGGTCGACTTCTTTGAATCAGTCAACAGAGCTGTGGATGAAGGCAAGGTGGTTTATGCAGCCCACCTTGATCTGGCCAAGGTCTTTGGTACCATTCCCCACTCAGGAATCATAGAAAAACTCACTAAGCTAGGCATCAACCCCTATATCACCAGGTGAGTTGCAAACTGGCTCACAGATAGAACCCACAGTGTGAAAGTAGCTGACTCCAAGTCAGACTGCCGACCAGTCACAAGTGGAGTCACTTAGGGTTCAGTCCTGGGTCCTCTCCTATTTGGTATCTACTTCTCTGAAGTCCAGGCCAACATGAAGGGACTCTGGCTGACAAAGTTCACAGACGATTGCAAGTTGGGAGCTGCTATTAACTTCCCAAGTGATGTTGACATCCTATAGAATTGCCTCACAGACCAATGACTGGTGTGAGAACCATGGCCTTAAGCTCAATGCCAAAAAATGTGTCGTCATCCCCTCTGGGAAAAACCTGGTTCCCATGAATTACCACATCGGTGGTAGACCACTGAACACAGAAGGCGTTATGAGGGATCTGGGAACACAGGTTGACAGCAACCTCCCTTTTGACCACCACATTGCCACTGTGGTCAGAAAATCCTTCTATGTGGCACATCTCATTACTAAGGGTTTTGCATCCAGGAAGAAAGAGGTCATTGTCTCCATCTACTCTTCCCTCATTAGGCCAATCATTGAGTACAATGCCTCATTTGGCATGTACCTCACTAGACACCTGCAACAACTGGGGAGGCCTCAAAAGTACCTCACAAAGAGGATCCTAGGCCTTAAACACTTGTCCTATATGGACAGACTCAAAAAACTCCAACTATTCTCTGTCTCATATTGCCTACTTAGAGGTGATCTCTGCTTGACTTACAAAGCCATGTCTGACACAGTTCAGTTAAAAACGCAACATCTAAAGAAATCCCAATCCCTCCACACTACATGCTTCAGAGACCTCAGCCTCATTACCACAATCAACAGAACCTGCTGGAGGGACAGGTTCATAACACAGAGACTGCCCATGCTATAGAATAGGCTTCCCATACATGTCAAACAGAACACCTCACTGGCCCTCTTCAAGAGAAATCTTGAAGGCTTGTAAAGGCTCCAGGGCTATTAGCCTAGAACACACCTATGAACATGTAATCAGTTTACCCAATTTCAGGTCATCTGCATATAGACTGTAGAACACCTCAGATTAAAAAGTTAGGTCTGAAAGATACAATCTAAACAAGTAAGGGCCTAGGACAGAGCCCTGTGGGACACACTGACTGTAACCAAGAATTTTGCCTGTCCAGTTGCTGTATGATACTTGCCATGTCCTATTTGTAAGCCATGCAGCTATCCATCTTTTCAAGAGTACATCAATACCTTGTTGTGTCTTTCGGCTTTTCCCAGTTAGGGGTCGCCACAGCAGAACCCCGGTCCGCTAATGATTGGCAGTAGATTTTTACATGCCGAGTTGCCAGCTCTGATGCACAACCTTCAATGAAGGTACACCCATTCACGCATGTCTCCATACAGAGGATGCTCTAGCTGAGAATCGAACAGGACAACGTCTTACTGTGAGGCGACAATGCTACCGCAGCACCACCACCACTCAATACCTAGTTGTGCTAATTTATTGATCAGTGTTATGTGTATGACCCTGTCAAATGCTGAAGTTAAATTTATATAAATTATATCACAGCACAATTTTTCATTCATAGCTATTATATTGTTATAGAACATCATGTTATAGGTGGTAATAGATCTGTTTTCAACATATGCATGCTGATATAGGGTTTCAAGTCACAACCTATCCAGTTCTGACAATAGCCTTTCCAATATTACTTTCTCCATTATTTTTCCAAATGAAAGTAGACTTAAGGGTCTATATGACTCTGAGTTTGTCCTACTCCCCTTTCCCCTAAAACAGGTTTAATAAGTGCATGTCTCCACTCTTGAGGAAACTCCCCATATTTATATGACCTAGTGAATAATAGATATAATGGTATTGTAAGTTCTTGCTGAAGTCTTCTCAGGTCATTGTTACTAATTCTGTCTCCTCCCTGTGCTTTGTTTGATCCAGTTTGCATAGTTCTTTTTCAGTATAATCTAATTTGATTCCAGTATTTGGGGTTATCTGGATGTCACTAGGACAATTTACCACCCCTTTTGTGGAGCCAAACTGTTTTGCATAAGATTTTGTAAATACATTTATAATCTGTTGTGTCTGGGAATAAATTTTAGAATCTGCACACATTTTATCAGTTTGTGTGTTGTTACTCCTTCCTTATCTTATGATCAATATCTTTATATAAATTTTCTTCAAATTTTTCTTGATCTTGTCTTACACTATGCTTAATTTATTTGTCCAGCTGGTTTATTTTAGTTTTCAAAGTTGTCATTCGACCTCTCTTCCATTTCTTATATTTTTTGTCTCTCACCTTAATCAGATATCTTTGTTCTTATTAAAATATATCCACCCAATGTTGCATGCCTAGATCCTGATGGTAAACATTTTTTTGGGGATTTTTTGCACTCAAACAATTTCTCTTTCAAAACTTCCCATATTCCATCTGCAGCTTTTCCACTGAACACCTCACTCCAGTTAGTTTTACATAGTGACTGTTTTGCTTCCATATAATCTGTAATTAACCTTTGGTGCATTGGCTTAGATTTCAGTTTGGCAGAATTATCTAGCAACAAATTAACCTTTATAACACCATGATCACTGCACATCAGTGGTGGTAAAACTTGACTTGAAGTTACAGTAATTTCTTTGGGAACACAAACAATGTCTAGTATGTTCTGTCCCCTGGTAGTTTTTTTTCCAATCTGAAGCAATTGTTCTTCCTGAATATACGCTGTGAATAATTTCCTTACTAATGTTGTAGAATCAATATTATTCCAGTCTGTTTCTGGTAATTTTCAGTCTCCAGCTAATATTATTCTTCCCTCCTGTGTTTTATGCAAGAAATGTATGAATTCCTCTAGGTCATTTCCACTTCACTTTGGTGGTCTATACACTCCAACAATTGTTATATGTTCCAGGATTGTCCTTATTGTCACAATTATACATTCTATAGTGTTGGTGTTATCATTGAACATGTGTTAATCAAAGGTCTCATAGTTATCTTTAATCCCTATCATAACGCCTCCACCTGATTTTGTATTACTATGTCTGTTACAGTAAAAACATTTATACCCTGACAGAACTGGTTTCCAGTCATTGTTCTTTAACCATGTTTCACAAACAATAACAACATCAGTCTTGTGGGAACATAGCAAATTTTCCAATAATAAAAAAAAACTTTATTATTAATGCTCCTAGCATTAACATCCATCAGAGATGCATCAAATGTTGCTATCTGTGGGCTGTTAAATTTTTGGGTCTATATCAGATGAACGAAAAATCCGTTCATCGAATGCGTAATGAACAAAAAGTCACGGACATCGAAATTGGTATTGTGGGGGGCTGCACCCCCCCCCCACTAAATATATATTCTAACTCCAAGATCGCACTACAGTGAGGAAAGGGCAAATACCTTAATCCTCACTGTACTGAGACCCCACAATACCATTTTTGATGTCCGTGAAGCTTTAATCTTTCTGTATTCAATGAACGGATTTTTCATTCATCTGATATAGACCCTAAATTTTCAACATGGCAAAAATCCTGCCTAGTGTATGTCAAATATTGCAAAATATCTGCTGCAAAAATTATTTTCCCTGATCTAGACAAATGCATACCATCCTGTCTGAACACATAAGGCTGGACACTCTCTGTGCAGTGATCACAGAGATTTTATCCTCTTCATACCAGAATCTGACTTACTCAAGTATGCAAGAACCAAAAAATTTGTGGATTACTTCTCCAACAGTAGTAAAGAACAGACCTTTTTGCCCACCTGCTCCCAGGGCCACAGTTACCATGTAAGTTTCCCTTTTAGGGTGGGTGACATTTCAAAAGGAAAACTATCCAAGGGATCTGGTTATCAGTGGAGGCCAAACTTCACATCAATGTCTTGGAGATGAGAGCAGTCCTCCAAGCACTGCAGCCTTTTCAGGACTTCCTACCCAAGGGTGTGACTTCCATCCAAACAGACAATATGTCAGTGGTATGGTACATCAGCAAGTAGGGTGGAACATGTTCAGACCTCCTTTGCTGGGAGGCCATGTGAGTCTGGCAATATGATGTCTTCCCAATACTTTCTGGTGGCGATGCACATAACTGGGTGTCAAATATACTAGTGAACAGGTTGAACAGGAGTATCCTATTACCTAATGACCTCTTTGTAACCTTGCTGTGACCTGTTTGCTTCCTTCCTAAACAAAAAATGCAGCAGTTACTTTGCCCCCATCCCTCCATAGGGATAGTCACCAAGAGATGTTCTAGTCCACATTTGGAACCCAGGTTTCCTTTATGCATTCCCACTGATTCCCCTTGTCACTGAATTCATTCAGAAAGGAGCAAAGTGCAAGGCCAGAGTAATCCTCATTATCCCATTTTGGCCTCAGCAGGTATAGTTCCCCTTCCTGTGGCCTCACTTACTACGTCCACCATGGGTACGTGATCCCAGCCTGGATCTATTCAGTCACCCATCTGGGATGCCTCTACCAGACCTTCAGACCCTAAAACTAACTGCTTGGTTTCTCAAATTCTAATGATAGCCAGAGATGCTAGGCTTTCCTCCCCCGTAGTCCATATAATTTTTTTCTTCTCAAAAGGAATAAGCCAGAAAGACTTACAAGAGTAAATGGGAAAGATTTTCTATTTGGGTATCATTGAAGGGTTTTAATCCTTTCTCAGCTCTTCTTCCAGTGATCTTAGAATTTCTTTCAGAACTGTTTCTGTGCTGTTCTGCTACAACAACTGTTATTCTACTACAAAAAGTACAGATGTCCGTCATCTCAAATTTTCATAGGACATAATGATTCATCTATTACATCGCTTAGGGTAGCCAAAACTTTCCTTAAGAGGACTTTCTTGCTGATACCTATTGTTTGAGATCCAGTCCCACCATGAGATATCACAGTTTTATATCAATCATTGACTCAAAACTCTTTGAACCTTTAGTATTAGCTGATTTAAAGTTCATTCTTAGAAGACTACTTTTCTGATTGCCATTATTCTAGCAAGGTGATTTTTGGAGCTGCAAGTACCCTTTTTTATTTTCCACAAAGATAGTGAGCACTAAGAACAAATCTTTCCTTCCTTCCAAAGGTGACAATGGAAACATTTAAATCAGTATGTTGACTTACCTGTATTTCTTCCAAAAATTTCTACCAAAGGTGAACACACTCTTCATAACTTAAATGTCCACAGACAACTCAGACTTTAATTACATCATACACAAGACATTAGAAAATCAGACCAGCTTTTTGTCTCTTTTTCCAAAACAAAACTTGGACAGCAGGAATCAAAACTCAGCCTTTCTAGGTAGCTGGCAGATTGAATTTCCTTTGTAAAACATGTGGGTTATCTTTGCATTCAAAAGCCTAAGGCTCACTCCACCAGAGCAATGGCTACTTCAGTAGCATTTGCAAAACTATCAGTGACATCTGTGCAGCAGCAACTTGGCCAGCTGGTCACACCCTTATATTGCTTACAAACTGGATGTGCAATTCAGAGCTCACCCTTCCTTTGGCTGTGCCATTCTCAGGAATGTCCTTCCCTAAGTCCACCCAGGTCCTTTTTAGGCAGCTTGGGAATCTGTCCAAGACGTTGAATTGGATGAAAACAGACAACATTGGATACAAAAATTAAGATCTTACTATAATAATAGAGCTGTGTTGTTCCATTTTCATCTGGTTCAACATCTCTCCCTCTTCCTCCTGGAAATTGCCATTCCACATCTTCTGGGGCTTGACCAGACCTCAACTAAGACCCTGTTTGGTTTGTTCCACATCTTCTTCCATAGTGGAGAATGTTCGTGGACTTCCCTTTTTCTACTAGTCTATAGTTTCCCTTTTGGGATATGATTAGAATAGTCAGCAAACTCAATCTGAGGTAAATCAGCTAGGAAGAGGGAATTGTGGGTAAGGGAGGAGTCAGAGCTCTGGATCCACTACTCTGGTATAAGCCACCAAGGTCTGATCCAGTCAGATCTAACAACCCAGACTTTAAACAGATGAAAATGGGACATCACAGATCATTTGTTATGGTGATACATAGCTTTCATTTAATGAAGGGTAGGTTTGTTTATTAATATTAAAACAATCATGAAACAAAATAAAACAAGAAAAAATTTAATGTTCATATCACATATACAAAAAGAAAAAGAAAAAAAAACAGCAAATCAAAATCTACATTTGGTTTTGAAAATTCATATTCTTATTAAACATCATTAATTTATTTCCCTGCCATTCATTTGGCTGTTCATAAACATGTTTTACTTATGCCAAATTAAGCAGTTTCAATTCATCATCTTTGCTTCCCCATCTGCATTGAATTTCAATTTATTTATTTCTTAAAATGCCATTTGTTTTATTTAAAATGTTCCCAAGCTCATATAATGCATTATACAGAAAAAACACACACATCTGCCTTCATATTGGCCTTGTGTCTACAATTATTATAAAAATGAATAATGTTTCCATCCACATTCATTTTTTTTCATCATATCTCTCATACGCAACAACCTCATAAAATAGTTATTTTAAAAAGGCATGCCTAAACATTGTCCCTGAGCCAGATTCAGAAGCAGTTTTGCAACATGTGCAGGATGTTGTGCCAAGCATGTAGACATGCTGGTGGTATGTAGTTTTTGTGGTTTATTAAAACACAGGGTACAAAGCCTAGGGCATTGGCAAACATTGTAGGCAAACCTGACAGGGTGTCATGCCTCTGCAGCACTAGGCTTCTTAAGTAACATCCAGAAAGTCTAGGGCAGTCCGTGATGCCAGAGTAAGATAAAATTAAAAAACTGGTGATGCACTCCTGAAAATACTGACATAACTACAAAACAGAATGAGAAACATTCATCCACCAGTATACTTCAAAGACATACTTAAAAACAAGAATGTGCATAACGTTGCCTGTATCAGATAAGTGCAAAGTAATAGACACATGCATAAATATGGCCTTGCCACTCTTACGTTTTCCCAGAGAGTCTGCACCTGTATTACTAATGGCAGAGGCAACAGTTCACCCTGTACAAATACCCAGCTGACCAGTATTTTTTCCATCACCATGTATTACTCTTTGTGACATGACAGTGCTGATACATACATGCATTTATATATATATATATATATATATATATATATATATATATGTGTGTGTGTGTGTGTGTGTGTGTGTGTGTGTGTGTATATATATATATATATATATATATATATATATATATATATATATATATATATATATATATATATATATATATATATATATATATCAAGATTCCCCCAATGGAATTCTGTAGCAAGCTAGAAAAAAATATTGTCTATGGTCATTATAAACATACGTGTGATACATGCACATAAATATTCCCAGTATATGCTACACTGAACAAGTGAAAATAGCATCCAAGGTCATTGCTAACTTGAGAAGCATAGCATCACAAGAAATAGCTTATGAATAACACTGAAAGAACAACTTATTATGTGCACATGGAACATATAATACAAAAAGAGACATCTATTCTATCTAATCTACATGGCTGCTGTAATATACTGTGGTCTGCATGACTCCCACATGCAACCTATTCTATGTCAGCATCTCTACAGTCAAAAATCAGCATCTACCACAGCATGCCATATATATATATATATATATATATATATGTATATATATATATATATATATATATATATATATATATATGTGTGTGTATATATATATATATATATATATATATATATATATATATATGTGTATATATGTACATAAAATGAAGAAAGTAGAACAAACAAAATACAAAAAAACAAGAACACCCGTTCACAAAATGAAAGAGTCCAGCTGCCTCCAGGAAAAGAAGGTAGTTTGATTCAGTCAGTCTTGTTAGAAACAGGCTACAAAAACAAAACTTTGTATTTCCACAATGTTATATCTGAACAAATCCACAGTGACTTTGGCAAGTACAAATCAGTATTTATTCATAAAAAAATGATAAGTGCTTTTATTTCTTACTAAAAGAAACACCATCAGATCTTGTGTATGTGTATATATATATATATATATATATATATATATATATATATATTAAAGTGGTCTGTCAATGTAAATTTTCACTGAACCACAGTATTGATGGGAACAACATATAGGTTTTCATCTTGTATTTAAGATAAGACGAGTATGATGCAGATTCCATCGACTACCTGCAATTGTCATGAGTTTCCATAAAAATGAACAATATATTTTCAGTTCACCATCATATTTGTTACACAATAGTACTGTGAGAAAGCAATGTTTGAGTCAGTTTTATACACTGTAGGTTGGCCATCTTAGAGGGGATAGTGTGCGAAAACTGAACATGAAAAGTAGCTATGAGGTGGGATGGCAATTCATGAAGGCAAGTAGGCTATCATACTCCTGCCCGAGAAAAGTAGGAGACATTGTTAATTCTGTGTTACATTAGGAGATATGAGAAGAAGCATTTTCATTGGCAACATACTTCATTTCAAAAAGAGACACTTGGAAGGACCTGACATACTTTGCATGTCATAGTCCAAGATACCTTGACTTAATTGTTTGTATTATGATATTAGAGCTGAGGAACAAAGCCTAGCAAATATTTGTATACATGTTGGAGGAGGGAGCAAGATCAGATAGGTGAGCAGGCTAAGCTGTAACAGTTTAGGTATTATGCCATCTGTACAGCTTAGGTACCCTTCACTGTGTAGTATGTGAGTGTAAAGTCTAATGAGCCCTGTTCTCTTTGCCTTGCAATCACCAGTGAGGCATCCATCTGAGTACAGAGGGATGTGAGAAGTCCTTTTTCTCCAAGGAGTTATACCTTCAAAGCCCTGCATTATATTCCATGTAGGAGGCTCCAGCAGGACCATAGCCCACTGATAATAGTAAGGCCTTGCTGAGTCTAATTACGGTGGCTCCCAAAAAAGCAATTACTAGAAAATGGAAATCAAAGTCTAAACCAACTCTACTAGAAGTAGTGAATAAAGTAACAGAGATAAAACAACTGGGACTGGGATCTATAGAAAAGGGCAGGAACAAATTGTGACAAGAAAAAAATGGGAATTGTGAGAACATTAGATACAGGGGAGGAATGAGGTTTAAAAGAAGGCAGGACTTAAATGAGCTAAGTAATGTTTGACTGACAATGATTGGGTAGACTATAAGTGATGTATAATGTTTGCAACTCGGAGTATGTCAGTATGTTTTGTGATGCAAAATGCTTGCAAATGAGATTGTGTCAATATGGTTTGTTTTCATTTATATAAATGTATGATTTCCTATGTCATAAGTGATAATTTAATAAAGATGTTTATAGTTTTAAAAAAAATGAGGCTTTGGGTCAAGCTTTAGAACAGCTGTATCCTTGGCCCTAACTACACAAGTGAAAGAGGTGCTCCTTTTATTGGAGAAGATACATAAGGCTCTGATCTAGGGTCTCGTGGCAACTTTGTCAAGTAGTGGGGAAATTGACATTGTTTTCAGGGAAGGTCTATTGTGTGTATTGGCACAACAACTGGGCTGAACGCACCTCACCTGACCAGCCTTGCTATATGCATCTGCCAGCAGCTCTCCATTTGCCATTTGTGTCCTGTCTTCTTGTGTTAATAACTGTGGCCTTGATTTTACTCCACTCTCCCAATATCATTTTTCTTTGTCTGTATCTCCCTTCCACTGTGATGTCCTCCATTTGTGCGACCTCTACTCCTTTTTTTATACTGTCCCATGTGTCTGCTTTAGTGTTTGCTCTTGGCAAGCTTTCTTGTTTCCCAGTCGTGTAATCCATACCCACATCTTCTTCATTTTTATATCAGTCTTAAAATTAGGTCTGTTTAAAAAGAAATCTTCCCAATACCGCCCATGACTCTGCACATCTTCCCAACCCCATACCTTGTGTTCCATCCTCTGATTGTTTCATACAAATCCTTTCATCCATTCCTACTTTATCTTGTTTCTCATTCTGGGTACATTTGTGGGACATGCCATGGCAGTCCATCCCCATGCTGTTTAAGCTTTTAGTAGAGCACAATTTCAATCATTCATTTGTGATCACTGTTGGTATTATACACTTACATACCCTTGGCACATTTTGGTCCAGATTTGGAAGGTACTAAAAACTAATATAATACAGATTATTTAAGAAGTGATTATGATACCGGGGGATTGGAAGTTGCACTTATAAATATTTTTGTTGATTTGAACACATTGTCTTTTTCTTGTAAAAAGCCCATGATATGCTTATGGTAGAGCTAAGATTAACTTAAAATTCAAACTACATAAAGTAGTATTCCTTCTCATAGCCAATTGTTGCAAGCTGTTCCAGTGGAGCAAACCTTGATGCAGTTTGTCTGCATCTCAGCCAATAAAATGATAAGTGTAGCATGACGCATGATGGATGCCTCATAGAATATGCGTGTGTGTGTGTATGTGTGTGTGTGTGTGTGTGTGTGTGTGTGTGTGTGTGTGTGTGTGTGTGTGTGTGTGTGTAACAACAGGAGTAATGCTGCAGGTGTTAGGACTGCTCAGCAGATAAAACTTTCCCAGCCTACTTAGTACTCTTCTCCTTTCTCATAATGCACTATAGTGCCATGTCTGTCCAGATCTTCTTTGCAGCAATCAGACTAGGTCAGAGAAAGACAACCCTAGGCTAAAGTCATTATTCTGTGACAAAATGGCCTGCTGGGCCAGAGTGGATTAGAATAGTCCAGACTGTTTTTGGTGTCCAGAAAGACAAAATATCTTAGATCATTATTAGACTTGTAGCCTAAATGTCTTTATTCTCAAAGCCAACTTTCACATAGTCATGGTGCAATAACTCTTTCCTTGTCTAGCCAGAGGAGAGTAGATGTACTCTTTGGATCTCTGGGATTCTTATTTGTGCACCAAAATCACCAAGGAGTCAGGGAGAAACTTAATTGAAAGAGCCAATCATTATCAGCTCCAAATGCTTCTTTTCAGTCTCACATCATCCTGTAGGGTATGCACCAAATGTATGTCTGCAGTTGCAGCTCCTCAGAGGCTGCAGAGGACTAGATCTTCCAATAACCGGATGACCAGTTTCTAGCTGTTCCATCTGTTCAGGGTCCAATGAGTTCCAGGAGGACCATGCTCAAAATGTTCTATTCTCCAGGGTACCACAGTGAATCTTAATTAAGTCTCAGCTGCTGGTATTGGCTGCCATTTGGACACAATACATTTCCATGTATGCCTACAACTGAAATGAGTACTTTTTCTGCAGGCTCAGCTGATAAAGGGACTTCCAAGAAGGCTTTAGCTATGCTATGCCTGAAGGTTCTATGTTTAATAGTGACTGTCATTCCCGTGATACTCCATTTCAGGCTACACAAGAAGGGTGCATAACTGGATATTTAGGGTCAATTTATCACAAAGTTCAGACCATGTGTCCCATTAAATGAAGATCCCCAAATCCAGCAAACCACACCTTCAGTAGTGGATTAATACAGCCAATCATCATCTCTGGAAATCCTTTCCAGTTACCCACACCACTAGCCTGAGTCACTATGAATGCATCTGCCCTAAATTTTGGGAAGCAGTATAGCAGGCAGATCATGTAATGTGTCTGAAAGTCCTCTGACGCAAACCTTCACATTAACATCCTGTAAATGAGGGCAATGCTGTTGACACTATCAATGTTTTAGGATTCCTTTCACAGTCCATGGTTGCCACCCATTCATATAAACTGGAAATGATTTGGTACATCAACAAACAGATGGGTTGTGGTCTTGCGGGCTATGATGAGAGATTATGAGAGCCTGGGACTGGGCTATCCAACCCATCTGCCTTCTGGTACCCAACCATAAACGTGGGAAGGGCATTTCCCTTCACTGCAGATTGAATCACTGTTTTCATGACCCTTGAGTACTATATCAACCTTTCTGCAACTTGCAAGCTGTTCCATCAGTGGAGCAAACCTTGATGCAGCTTGTCTGCATCCTGACCAGTGCTATCTGCCTCAATTACTTTTCTCTCATTCTTCCACTGGGAAGATCTCCAAGGGATGCTGTGGCCCTCAACTGAATAATGTTGTGTCCCCCTCCCCCAATTTCTCTGATGATGACATTTATATACACAGTCAAACTACACAAAGTAGTAATCCTTATCATAGTCCATGTCGGCATCAGCAAATCTGCTTCTCACTCCATCTTCCTTATGAATTGGAGAAGATCCTACATTTATATGCTGGCAGAGCTCTTCTAACTCATCTTTTAGGCAAATTTCATCTAGGCATTCATTACCTCAGACTCATGGTTTAGTGTTTTTAGCTTTATTAGTGGCCAGTAGACCTTCTTTCTCTGCAAGCATAATTCAAATTAATGTATCTTCCCAGAAACAAAGCACATAAAAGACATATAAAAATAACTAGACTTGTTTCTTCTTAGGGGGTAGTAGGAAAGGACTAGACCTTTTTCAGTGTCTATATCCCCTGTTTATGAACATCAGTCTGAGATCTTTGATTCAGGACTGATCTAGTCCTCTGTCAATGCTAATCTTGCAGTTGTTTCTAATTTTCATGTAGGATTAGAGTCTTCCTATTTAACATTAGTAAAGGTGTATATAACCTTTCTAAAGGACACACCAACCTTCTAAGACTTCCTCTGCAGGATCCTGTATCACAGAGAGATTTGTATATTTTGCTGAAGAAACTCACCTAACTCCCCTTTGAGTCTGCAGCTTCAGCTGAGTTGAAGTATTAACTTGGTTTTAAATAGTAGTCATATCAACCAGAATAATTTCTGAGATGGATGCCCTGCCAGTAGATCCTTCCCAAATGCCTAGTATTCCGTAAGGTTAGGATTATTCTCAAAAACAATCCCTCCTTCATGCTTAAAGTGGTCATGAAGACAAACTGAAACAAAGTGATCCAAGCCATTCACTTGTCTGTCTTCTTTCCAGAGTATTTAACCAGGAAAAGTATCTTCTCTACTGTATGGACATGTAAAGGCAACTCACATTTTACATTTAGAGCGTACCTCTCACTTATCCAGATTTTTGCCTCATTTTTGATTTGTTCCTCATAAAATTTGTGGTTTTCTGGCAAATCACTGTGGATTAAAATAACTAAATAATGACATACATTTGAATTTCAGACTTCATATCTTTCGGAAAATGTATGCTAACACAAATTTATTTTTATTTTATTTATTTAACATTTGTTTACCAGGAAAGTCTGACTTAGAACAAAGTCAATTTTCAGCAGATACCTGGGGGGAAAAGTTCCAGAAGCATGTCTTTGTAATGTGGGAGGAAACCCACACAAACGCAGGGAGGACATTCAGACTCTGCACAGAAGGCACCCCAACTGAGAATTGAATTGGAAAACCTCTTGCTGTGAGGCGACAATGCAACTGCTGCACCACTGCACCAGTACAAATCCTGTTATTCTAGCAGCTTTCTAAGTTTATAAGAGCAATTTTTAAAATCTGCCTTTATTTTTAGGCCTTTGTTCCCCCATTATTTTAGGCTTTGTACAGATGTTATGTTCTAAAAGGTTGAGAGGTATTTCTGTAGGAGAAGCTTGGACGGAAAACAGTTGCCTGACTGTATAAAGTTTTGTCCCAAGAAATATAAAAAGCTCTTCAGTTCCTAAGGCCAATTTCACTAGACCATTTGCTACATCTACAACCTTCTTCAGAATTGTATCTTAGGATAGTATTTGTTTAGTAGCTGCCTGATCTTATGTTAGCACATTTGTGAGCTAGAAGTGATGTTTGGGAACACTGCCTTCTTGGGGATGTCCTCCCAAGAAGATTTGCTTGAGACTATCCTGCTGTTACAGAAGATGGACCTCATCTTATCAGAACTTGTGTGACTTGCCAGTGTGATCTGCTGCGAGACAGGTATGTTTGTTTGTGCATATGTGTGTGTGTGTGTGTGTGTGTGTGTGTGTGTGTGTGTGTGTGTGTGTGTGTGTGTGTGTGTGTGTGTGTGTGTGTGTAAATACATAGATACATTGATATAGATGTAGATATATAGATAGATATTTACAGTGAAAAATGAAGTACAAGTATGAGTTATAAAATTAGTTTTATTTTATAGAGCATAAAATAAAAAGGCTGACTTTGGCAAAACACACAGTATCTGTGGTCTAACCAGAAAACATCTGAACAGTACCTTCAACAGCTTAGCCACTGAAAGGTGGCTGGGGCAGCATGAAAACCAAATGGGAGGACTATATATCGGAACAACCCTCAGTTGCTTAAAAAAACACTTTTCTCCTTAGCTTCTTCAGTAAGGGGAATTATATAGTAATGTTTTGTTAGGTCCAGGGCAGTTAGGAACTTAGCCTTTCCTGGCTGTTCTGTCAGATCTTCTATTTTGGGCATAGGATAGCTATTTAATATAGAAATGGCATTATTTATTTTTTAAGTCATTATAGAACCTAATGGTTTCATTTGGTGTAGCAACCAAAACTATACAGCTGTTACATTTGCTAATGGACTAGTTCCTAGACAGATATTTTTTTTTTATTTCCTTTTGGACTACCTTCCTCTGAGATTCAGGAATTCAGTAGGGTTTCAGGTTTACCCTTTCCCCTGGGTTGATTTCTGTGTTGTGTTTGGTTAAGGTAGTTTCACCAGGCAGTTCCGAGCATATTTCCTTGCTCTATAACTGGATGTCCTGTAGCTCCTGCTTTTGTGGTTTGGAGACTGTATCATGTAGTATGGATAATAGTCTCCTATCCTTGTCAGGTTCTCGGACTTTGGCTGCTAAACATACCATAACTGTTTGCATTTCTCTTCAGAGCTTCAGCACATTCACATGGTATAATAATTTTGGGTGTCTCTTTCCTATTTGTCTGACTTTGTAATTTACATCACTTATCTTCTCTGTGATCTCAAAGGGTCCATGCCGCTTGGCTAAAAACTTGATCTGAAGTAGGATATTCATTTGTCTGCAACCTGTGGGTTATGGATCCGATATCGGATCCGAACCGGCATAGTTTCCAGCTATGGATCCAAGCTCTCAGCTCCTCCCCTCACCCATAATGCCCTGCTCTACCCTCATGACCTCAGATCTTGTTTGCCGCGCTGGTAACTGGATGTGGTTTCTATAGCTCTCAGCTAAGTGGAAATTTCTTGTACTAAAATAGAATTTTTTTGCTTTCTTTAAACTTTTTTGTGTGAAAGTTGTAGGTTTCCTATTTTTATTGACTGTTTTTAGTTTAATTTTATTTACAATAGTATATTTTATTCCCTCCCTGGCTGCATTAGAGTGTGTGTGAGGCCTGTGTGCTTTTTATAGTTTATTGTTTTAAGTTACTTCTGTAACTTTTGGTTAATTGACTATGGCTGACCAGCCTAAGTCATTTTCTCTAAATGCTCGAGTGTGGCCATAAGCTCACACCGGCTGATGGCCACACTCGGTGTGTTAAGTGTCTTGGGGTTGAACACCTCACATCTGGCTGTTCCATTTGTGCAGGGTTCAACCCCAGGGCACTGAGGAGCGGAGGTCCAAGCTGGTCTTGGCGGGTCTTTACCGCCGACTCGGCTCCGACCCCGCCTCCTTCGGGACTCCTGCGGCTGCAGCTGTTCCCCAGCACCCCTCCTGCTCCTGGGACTCAAACTCCCGCCCAGGACAGGAGAGGGATGCATCTAAAAGGACCGGAGGAGAAGCACCAAGCGCGGGCCGAGACCTCTGTTTCGGCCCGCCAGCCAAGCGGCTTCTCCCCGGCTTGTTGGAGCGGTCTCCTCCTTCTCGGCCCGGGTCACCTGTGTGCTTCTCACCGGGTCCTGAGGAGGAGGAGACCCGATCTCAGCGAGGCTATCGAGGAGGCATTCCAGGCCTACCTCGGTAGCCTCGTCGAGATCTACCCATAGCCTTTGGGATGCTGATCTGGACCGGATGATGAGAAGGTTCATCCAGGCCCAGATGCAGATGGGAGTGCTCTTGCCTCCCCCCTCGGGGAGCTCAACACCCTTTTCAAGCCTATTGCTCCTTCTCCGACCCGCTTCCCGGGTTAGCAGCTGGAGCCGAGCAGCTTCGGGCGGGAGGTCGGAGCCGATAGTACTGGGTGCCGGATCCGACCATGCCCTCGAAAGTGCCGGACCCGATCTCGGAGCCTGGATCCGAGCCGGATCCGGGGATCAGTGCTCGCCGGCGCCCGTCTGTGTCGGGCGCACTGTCGCCGGATCCGAGTGCAGCGCGGCTCCGATCCACTCTTCGGATCCGAGGGGAGCCGTTGTCGGATCCTTTGGTCGAGGTCGGCTCCCTTCGCTTTTGATGTAGTGGAGAGGGCTCTGTTGAGGTTTCCGGACCCCGGCACTTGCTTGCTCCGTCCCGCGCTCCCTCTGCACTGGGCCAGGCTTCCACCATCCGGCCCCTGGGACAGCCCGTTTCTGTGCCCCAAGTTGCTCCTATGGAGCAAATTGCTGCTTAGGACTCCTCTGACAGCCCCCAGAGGAGGCTCCTCGCAAGCATACGTGCAAAAGGAGGCACATTGACTCCCCTGAGTCTCTCACTGAAGACACGGACTTGGAGGAAGGGGAAGGCTCCCCACGGTCACCCCCCGAGGATGTCTCCTTCGGAGACATCATGGAAATGCTCCGTATCAGGGGTGGTCTGCCCCAAGTCTTCGTCGCACCAGTCCGTGTTCTTGGAGCCATTCGACACGGCCCCCTCTACCTCTTGGGTGTCCCCCCCTGCCGACCCCGTGGTGGACCTTCTTACCACCAGGGCGTGGAAGGAACGGACACCGTGGAGCCAATTCCCAAAAGACCTGATAAAATCCTTAGCCCGCCTTCTGACAGGACCCATTGGAGTAAGGGGCCTCCTGTAGATGCCATGTTGATGGCGGCCACAAAGAGGGAACTGGCTCAGGAGAGTCCCTCAGTCCACCCACCGAGCAAGGAGTCTCGGATGATGGACCGCTTGGGGAAGCGGATGTTCAGTTCGCGACCTTCGTAAGGGCGCTGAACTATTTGGCATACATGTTATTCGGATGCAGCGAGACCTTATTAAGGAGTACGCTGCATCCCCCTGAGTCCATTTCGGAGGAGGAGTCTG